>NC_053028.1:472299685-472538864 GCF_003073215.2 Triticum urartu
AAGCTTGGAAATTTTAGTGGGAGGATTTGGAGTATTTTTTATGGAAGAAAAAGCGGTTCCCAAGTTGGTAATAATATCATCAAGTTTATCGATTCTAGTGGAATCCTGATTTATTTTCTCATTAACTATAGGTTCCTTTTCTTTAATATTTTTCAAAGTGACTCCTACTTTAGATCCATATTGAGTGATTCGATTGTGGATCTTTTTATCCAAATTTTCAATTAACTCTACAGTAGCAACCTTATTTTCAATAATTTCAAGTCTTTGCATTACATGCTCCAAATTTAACATGGTTCCATTAACCAAAAGAGGTGGTGAGCCAAATAAATCTATCATAGCATTATAAGAATCAAAAGTATGGCTACCCAAGAAGTTCCCTCCGGTAATGGTATCAAGGATATATCTGTACCAAGGAGTAGCGCCTACATAAAAATTGCGAAGAAGAACGGAAGTAGATTGCTTCCTGGTAGATCTATTTTGAGCATTGCAAATTCTATACCAATCATCTTTTAGATTTTCTCCCTCCCTTTGCTTAAAATTTAGAACTTCATTCTCAGGAGACAAGGGAGAAGATAAAGGACTAGCCACAACGACAAGCAAATGGAAAAGAGGCGAACAGAAAATAGAGGGCGAATAAAACGGCAAGGGTGAAGTGGGGGAGAGGAAAACGAGAGGCAAATGGCAAATAATGTAATGCGAGAGATAAGGGTTGTGATAGGTACTTGGTATGTTGACTTTTGCGTAGACCTCCCCGGCAACGGCGCCAGAAATCCTTCTTGCTACCTCTTGAGCACTGCGTTGGTTTACCCTTGAAGAGGAAAGGGTGATGCAACAAAGTAGCGTAAGTATTTCCCTCAGTTTTTGAGAACCAAGGTACCAATCCAGTAGGAGGCTACGCGCGAGTCCCTCGCACCTACACAAAACAAATAAATCCTCGCAACCAACGCGATAAGGGTTGTCAATCCCTACACGGTCACTTACGAGAGTGAGATCTGATAGATATGATAAGATAATATTTTTGGTATTTTTATGATAAAGATGCAAAGTAAAATAAAAAGCAATGCAAATAACTAAGTGTTGGAAGATTAATATGATGGAAGATAGACCCGGGGGCCATAGGTTTAACTAGTGGCTTCTCTCGAGAGCATAAGTATTCACGGTGGGTAAACAAATTACTGTTGAGCAATTGACAGAATTGAGCATAGTTATGAGAATATCTAGGTATGATCATGTATATAGGCATCACGTCCGAGACAAGTAGACCGACTCCTGCCTGCATCTACTACTATTACTGCACACATTGACCGCTATCTAGCATGCATCTAGAGTATTGAGTTCGAGAGAACAGAGTGACGCTTTAAGCAAGATGACATGATGTAGAGGGATAAATTCTAGCAATATGATAAAAAACCCATCTTGTTATCCTTGATGGCAACAATACAATAAATGCCTTGCTGCCCCTACTGTTACTTTGAAAGGACACCGCAAGATTGAACCCAAAGCTAAGCACGTCTCCCATTGCAAGAAAGATCAATCTAGTAGGCCAAACCGAACTGATAATTCGAAGAGACTTGCAAAGATAACCAATCATACATAAAATAATTCAGAGAAGATTCAAATATTGTTCATAGATAAACTTGATCATAAACCCATAATTCATCGGTCTCAACAAACACACCGCAAAAGAAGATTACATCGAATAGATCTCCACAAGAGAGGGGGAGAACTTTGTATTGAGATCCAAAAAGAGAGAAGAAGTCATCTAGCTAATAACTATGGACCCGAAGGTCTGAGGTAAACTACTCACACTTCATCGGAAGGGCTATGGTGTTGATGTAGAAGCCCTCCGTGATCGATGCCCCCTTCGGCGGAGCTCCGGAACAGGCCCCAAGATGGGATCTCGTGGATACAGAAAGTTATGGCAGTGGAATTAGGGTTTTGGCTCCGTTTCTGATCGTTTGGGGGTACGTTGGTATATATAGGAGGAAGGAGTACGTCGGTGGAGCAATAAGGGGCCCACGAGGGTGGAGGGCGCGCCTGGGGGGGTAGGCACGCCCCCCTACCTCGTGGCTTCCATGTTGGTTGCTTGACGTAGGGTCCAAGTCTCCTGGATCATGTTCGTTCCAAAAATAACGTTCCCGAAGGTTTCATTCCATTTGGACTCCGTTTGATATTCTTTTTCTGTGAAACTCTGAAATAGGCAAAAAACAACAATTCTGGGCTGGGCCTCCGGTTAATAGGTTAGTCCCAAAAATAATATAAAAGTGGATAATAAAGCCCAATAATGTCCAAAACAGAAGATAATATAGCATGGAGCAATCAAAAATTATAGATACGTTGGAGACGTATCATATACCTACTAGTAATATCTCCAACAACATTGGACAAGGAAGACAACGTAATGGGTTATGTTTTCTTACATCTGAGATAAATTATATTTTCATGGATTATCCAACATGTTGAGCTTGCCTTTACCTCTCATGCTAGCCAAGTTCTTTGCACCAAGTAGAAATACTACTTGTGCTTCCAAATATCCCTAAACCCGTTTTTGCCATGAGAGTCCACCATACCTACCTATGGATTGAGTAAGATCCTTCAACTAAGTTGTCATCGGTGCAAGCAATAAGAATTTCTCCCTAAATATGTATGACTTATTAGTGTGGAGAAAATAAGCTTTATACGATCTTGTGATGTGGAAGAAATAAAAGCGACAGACTGCATAATAAAGGTTCATATCACAAGTGGCAATATAAAGTGACGTTCTCTTGCATTAAGATTTTGTGCATCCAACCATAAAAGCGCATGACAACTTCTGCTTCCCTCTACGAAGGGTCTATCTTTTATTCTTGTCTATTACTTCATATAAGAGTCACGGTGATCTTCACCTTTCCGTTTTTACATTTTATCCTTTGGCAAGCACAGTGTGTTGGAAAGATCCTGATATATATGGCTAATTGGATGTGGGTTTGCATGAACTATTATTGTTGACATTACCCTTGAGGTAAAAAGTTGGGAGGCAACACTATAAGCCCCTATCTTTCTCTGTGTCCGATTAAAACTCCATACCCATAAGTATTGCGTGAGTGTTAGCAATTGTGAAAGACTAAATGATAGTTGAGTATGTGGACTTGCTGAAAAGCTCTTATATTGATTCTTTCCTATGTTATGATAAATTGCAATTGCTTCAATGACTGAGGTTATAGTTTGTTAGTTTTCAATGAAGTTCCTGGTTCATACTTGAGTATGTGAATGAATTGTTACTTTAGCATTAGAGATCATATGACAATATATATATATATATATGTGTGTGTGTGTGTGTGTTGCTGTTCTAAGAATGATCATGATGCCCTCATGGCCATATTTTATTTTATCGACACCTCTATCTCTAAACATGTGGACATATTTTTCGATATCGGCTTTCGCTTGAGGACAAGCGAGGTCTAATCTTGGGGGAGTTGATACGTCCATTTTGCATCATGCTTTTATATCTATATTTATTGCATTATGGCATGTTATTACACATTATGTCACAATACTTATGCCTATTCTCTCTTATTTTACAAGGTTTACATGAAGAGGGAGAATGCCGGCAGCTGGAATTCTGGGCTAGAAAAGGAGCAAATATTAGAGACCTATTCTGCACAGCTCCAAAAGTCCAGAAATTTCACGGAAGTCTTTTTTGGAATTAATAAAAAATACTGAGTGAAGAAAGTACCAGAGGGGGCCCACGCCCTGGCCACGAGGGTGGGGGCGCGTCCTACCCCCTGGACGCGCCCCCTGACAGGCCTCCGATGCCCATCTTCTGCTATATGAAGTCTTTTACCCTGAAAAAAAAATAAGAAGCAAGCTTTCGGGAAGAAACTCCTCCGCCACAAGGCAGAACCTTGGCGGAACCAATCTAGGGCTCCGGCAGAGCTGTTCTGCCGGGGAAACTTCCCTCCGGGAGGGGGAAATCATCACCATCATCATCACGAACGATCCTCTCATCGGGAGGGGGTCAATCTCCATCAACATATTCACCAGCACCATCTCATCTCAAACCCTAGTTCATCTCTTGTATCCAATCTTTGTATCCAAACCTCAGATTGGTACCTGTGGGTTGCTAGTAGTGTTGATTACTCCTTGTAGTTGATGCTAGTTGGTTTACTTAGTGGAAGATCAGATGTTCAGATCCATTATGCATATTAATACCCCTCTGATTATGAACATGAATATGATTTGTGAGTAGTTACGTTTGTTCCTGGGGACATGGGAGAAGTCTTGCTATAAGTAGTCATGTAAATTTGTATTCGTTCGATATTTTGATGAGATGTATGTTGTCATCCCTCTAGTGGTGTCATGTTAACGTCGACTACATGACACTTCACCATTGTTTGGGCCTAGAGGGAGGCATTGGGAAGTAATAAGTAGATGATGGGTTGCCAGAGTGACAGAAGCTTAAACCCTATTTTATGCGTTGCTTCGTAAGGGCCTGATTTGGATCCATATGTTTCATGCTATGGTTAGGTTTAACTTAATACTTCTGTTGTAGTTGCGGATGCTTGCAATGGGGGTTAATCATAAGTGGGATGCTTGTCCAAGTAAGGACAGTACCCAAGCACCGGTCCACTCACATATCAAATTATCAAAGTACCGAACGCGAATCATATGGACGTGATGAAAACTAGCTTGACGATAATTCCCATGTGTCCTCGGGAGCGCTTTCCTTTATGTAAGAGTTTGTCCAGGCTTGTCCTTTCCTACAAAAAGGATTGGTCCATCTTGTTGCACCTTATTTACTTTTATTACTTGCTAGTCATTACAAATTACCTTATCACAAAACTATCTGTTACCGATAATTTTAGTGCTTGCAGAGAATACCTTACTGAAAACTGCTTATCATTTCCTTATGCTCCTCGTTGGGTTCGACACTCTTACTTATCGAAGAGGCTACGATAGATCCCCTACACTTGTGGGTCATCATGGAGTAATAGTAGTAGATGCAGAATTGTTTCGGTCTACTTGACACGGACGTGATGCCTATGTTCATGATCATGCCTAGATATTCTCATAACTATACGCTTTTCTATCAATTGCTCGGCAGTGATTTGTTCACCCACCGTAATATATGCTATCTTGAGAGAATCCACTAGTGAAACCTATGGCCCCCAGATCTACTTTACATCATATAAGTTTCCGATCTACAATTCTAGTTTACTATTTATTTTGCAATCTTTACTTTTCAATCTATACAACAAAAATACCAAAAATATTTATCTTATTATCTTTATCAGATCTCACTTTTGCAAGTGGCCGTGAAGGGATTGACAACCCCTTCATCGCGTTGGTTGCAAGGTTCTTGATAGTTTGTGCAGGTACTAGGCGATTTGCGTGTAGTCTCCTACTAGATTTATACCTTGGTTCTCAAAAACTGAGGGAAATACTTACGCTACTTTGTTGCATCACCCTTTCCTCTTCAAGGGAAAACCAACGCATGCTCAAGAGGTAGCAATAAGGATATCTGGTGCCGTTGCAGGGGAGATCTACGCTCAAGTCAAGACATACCAAGTACCCATCACAAACTCTTATCCCTCGCATTACATTATTTTTCATTCGCCTCTTGTTTTCCTCTCCCCCACTTCACCTTTGCCATTTTATTCGCCCTTTTTCCGTTCGTCTCTTTCCGCTTGCCTCTTGTGTGTTGCCATCATGTCTGAAACTGGGGAGGTTATCATTGAAAAGGATAGTAGTAACGATGGGGGAAACGTTGATGCTTTTGATTATCCTCATGAAGAACCTACTATTTTACACACTACAAAGTTTCGGATTGGTAGTGGTAATATTATTGGAAAAGGAGTTATTCAAGATTTCTTTACTTGCGCCGGTGCTTTGCCCCCATGAGCGGGTCTATTCTTCATAAAACTAGTAGTCTTGCGGATGCTATATCTTGGCTCGTGGTTGAACTTGAAAGACAATTTATCCACATGCATCCTTGCATACAGAGGATTTTTCTAGAATTTTCTAATATTGAGCATTCTTCTGTTAAGCGAGTAGTTACCATCTTTTTAGCTCATGAGTTCAAATTTATAATAAAAGAGGCCAATGAAATTTTTGCGCATTATAGGGTGGATGTCGGTCGTCCTCCCAAACAAGCAATCCTTTTCTATCAAGAAGACATAATGCTCTTACGATCTTTAGATCATGTTGCTTTTAATGAAAACCTTAGAAAAAAGGTTCCTACCGATGTTCTAGTTGACATGATTTTCTGAACTTATTGATAATTTTGCTATCCAGAACAATGGGTTACATTTTTCCCTTCAACAAAGGCTCATGATTTTTTGCCAAAAGAATGCTTATAATGATGAATTGGTTGTGCAATATGAGGGGCCAAAGGAGGAACTAATACCTCCCGAGCTTGATCTTGGGGACTTTTGTCATATTAAAGTTAGCCCTTTTGATTACTTTTGCTTGCCACAAATAAAAATTGCTGCTGAACGTAGGGAGTATGAGATGAGTTTTCGGGATTTGCCTTATCATTATCATGGCAATACCTAGATCTATTCTTGTTTTATGCCTAGCTAGGGGCGTTAAACAATAGCGCTTGTTGGGAGGCAACCCAATTTTATTTTTATTCCTGTTTAGTAATAAATAAATCATCTATCCTCTGTTATGATTGTGTTTTTTATATTTTAATTAGTGTTTGTGCCAAGTAAAGCATTTAGGATCTTCTTGAGTGATTGTTGTTTGATCTTGCTGGAAAAAACAGAAAGTATGCGCTCACGATAATAACTTTCGTTTTTTACCAGAGAGCGATAAAATACCAATTCCAACTGCAGTAGATCAATATACAAATTATTTAGGACGTCCTGATTTTTCAGGATTTTTGGAGTTACAGAATTATTCGAAACCTACAGATTACTATAGATTGTTCTGTTTTTGACATATTCTGTTTTTCGCGTGTTGTTTGCTTATTTTGATGAATCTATGGCTAGTATGGGGGGGGTATGAACCATAGAGAAGTTGGAATACAGTTGGTTTAACACCAATATACATAAAGAATGATTTCATTACAGTACATTAAAGTGGTGGTTTGTTTTCTTATACTAACGGAGCTCATGAGATTTTCTGTTGAGTTTTGTGTTGTGAAGTTTTCAAGTTTTTGGGTAAAGATTTGATGGATTTTCGAAAAAGGAGTGGCAACAGCCTAAGCTTCGGGATGCCCAAGGCACCCCAAGGTAAAATTCAAGGACAACCGAAAGCCTAAGCTTGGGGATGCCCCGGAAGGCATCCCCTCTTCCGTCTTCGTCTATCGGTAACTTTACTTGAGGCTATATTTTTATTCACCACATGATATGTGTTTTGCTTGGAGCGTCTTGTATGATTTGAGTCTTTGCTTTTTAGTTTACCACAATCAACCTTTCTGTACACACCTTTTGGAGAGACACACATGAATCGGAATTTATTAGAATACTCTATGTGCTTCACTTATATCTTTTGAGCTAGATAATTTTGCTCTAGTACTTCACTTATACCTTTTTAGAGCACGGTGGTGGTTTTATTTTATAGAAATTATTGATATCTCATGCTTCACTTATATTATTTTGAGAGTCTTTTAGAACAGCATGGTAATTTGCTTTAGCTATAAAATTATTCTTAATATAATAGGCATCTAGGAAAGGTATAATAAAAACTTTCATATAGAGTGCATTAAATACTATGAGAAGTTTGATACTTGATAGTTGTTTTGAGATATAAAGGGGGTAATATTAGAGTTGTGCTAGTTGAGTAATTGTGGAATTGAGAAATACTTGTGTTTAAGTTGGCAAGTCAAGTAGCATGCACGTATGGTAAACATTGTGTGACAAATTTGAAGCATGATGTGTTCTTTGATTGCTTTCCTTATGAGTGGCGGTCGGGGACGAGCGATGGTCTTTTCCTACCAATCAATCCCCCTAGGAGCATGCGCGTAGTGCTTGGTTTTGATGAATTGTAGATTTTTGCAATAAGTATGTGAGTTCTTTATGACTAATGTTGAGTCCATGGATTATACGCACTCTCACCCTTCCATCATTGCTAGCCTCTTCGGTACCGTGCATTGCCTTTTCTCACCTCGAGAGTTGGTGCAAACTTCGTCGGTGCATCCAAACCCCGTGATATGATACGCTCTATCACACATAAGCCTCCTTATATCTTCCTTAAAACAGCCACCATACCTACCTATTATGGCATTTCCATAGCCATTCTGAGATATATTGCCATGCAACTTTCCACCGTTCCGTTTATTATGGCACGCTCCATCATTGTCATATTGCTTTGCATGATCATGAAGTTGGCATCGTATTTGTGGCAAAGACACCTTCATAATTCTTTCATACATGTCACTCTTGATTCATTGCACATCTCGGTACACCGCCGGAGGCATTCACATAGAGTCATATTTTGTTCTAAGTATCAAGTTGTAATTCTTGAGTTGTAAGTAAATAAAAGTGTGACGATTTTCATTATTAGAGCATTGTCCCATGTGAGGAAAGGATGATGGAGACTATGATTCCCCCACAAGTCGGGATGAGATTCCGGACGAAAAAAAGAGGCCATAAAAAGAGAGAAAAAGGCCCAAATAAAAAAATGAGAGAAAAAGATAGAAGGGGCAATGTTACTATCCTTCTTCCACACTTGTGCTTCAAAGTAGCACCATGATCTTCATGATAGAGAGTCTCTTATTTTGTCACTTTCATATACTAGTGGGAATTTTTCATTATAGAACTTGGCTTGTATATTCCAATGATGTGCTTCCTCAAAATGCCCTAGGTCTTCGTGAGCAAGCAAGTTGGATGAAAACCCACTTAGTTTCTTTTGTTGAGCTTTCATATATTATAGCTCTAGTGCATCTGTTGTATGGCAATCCCTACTCCTTGCATTGACATCAGTTGATGGGCATCTCCATAGCCCGTTTATTAGCCGCATCAATGTGAGACTTTCTCCTTTTTGTCTTCTCACACAACCACCATCATCATATTATATTCCACCCATAGTGCTATGTCCATGGCTCGCGCTCATATATTGCGTGAAACTTGAAGGAGTTTGAAAAGGCTAAGTATGAAACAATTGCTTGGCTTATCATCGGGGTTGTGCATGATGGGAGCATTTTGTGTGACGAAAATGAAGCATGGCGAAACTATATGATTTTGTAGGGATAAGCTTTCTTTGGCTATGTTATTTTGATAAGACATAATTTCTTGGTTAGCATGCTTGAAGTATTATTATTTTTATGTCAATATTAAACTTTTGTCTAGAATCTTTTGGATCTAAACATTCATGCCGCAATAAAGAGAATTGCATTGAAAATAATGTTAGGTAGCATTCCACATCAAAAATTCTGTTTTTGTCATTTACCTACTTGAGAACGAGCAGGAATTAAGCTTGGGGATGCTTGATACGTCTCCAACGTATCTATAATTTTTTATAGTTCCATGCTATTATATTATCTGTTTTGGATGTTCAATGGGCTTTAATATGCACTTTTATATTATTTTTGGGACTAACCTATGTAACGCCCCGAGACCGATGTGCCAGGTGTCGTCCAGTTATTTGCTGTTGTTGCCTTGTCATTGCTTGCGTGTCATGCTTTGCATATCATGTCATCATGTGCATTTCATTTGCATACATGTTCGTCACATGCATCCGAGCATTTTTCCCGTTGTCCGTTTTGCAATCCGGCGCTCCTATCTCCTCCGGTGGTCCTTTCTACCTTTCTTTCGTGTGTGGGGGTTAGACATTTCCGGATTGGACCGAGACTTGTCAAGCGTCCTTGGTTTACTACCGGTAGACTGCCTGTCAAGTTTCGTGCCATTTGGACTTCGTTTGATACTCCAACAGTTAACCGAGGGACCTAGAAGGCCTCGTGTGTGTTGCAGCCCAACACCCCTCCAAAGTGGCCCAAAACCCACCAAAACCTCCTCCATCATCTCGGTCATTCGATCACGATCGCGTGGCCGCAAACCGCACCTCATTTGGACTCTCCTAGCTCCCTCTACCTATATATATGTGCTCCCCTCCCGAAATTCGCAGATGAAACCCTAGCCTTCCTCCACCTCGCGCCCGGACAAAAACCCCTGCGCCGCCGGACATGTCCGCGCCACCCTCCTCAGCGAATCCGCCGCCGCCACATCACCTCTGCCGTTTTCTCTCTCCTCCGCGGCCCGCCGTGGCCCGGGGCGGGCCCTCCCGGCCCGCTTGCCCGATCCGCCGCCCGAGCGCGCTGCTCGTCCGCGCCGCCGGATCTCTCCCGCGGGCGACCCCGCGCCGCGTCGCCGGCGACTAACTCCACCGCGCCGCCCCGCTGCCATTCCTCCTCGCCGGGCAGCTCCACCTCGCTGGTGACTCGCTGTCGTCGTGCATGCGCGTCCCTGCCGCCGCCCCTCACCGGAGATGACCGGATCCGGCTGCCCACCGCCAGATCCGGGCTCCTCGCGCCCCCTCCGGCTGCCCCGCGCTTCGAGCTCGCCGGAGCCGCGCCATGGCCGCCGCCCCGCCTGGATCGGGTCGGGAACCCCTCGCCGCGCCCCGTTGACCTCCAGCGCCGCCCGCGTGGGCCGGCCCAATCGGCCTCGCCTGCGGTCCAGCTTCGTCCCCGCCGGCCCACCTCCTCCGGCTCGGTGCATTCTTTTTCGCGAGGTCTACATTTCTACCAATTCCCCGAGATTCCCATGTTTCAAATGCCCATGTTCATCGTGTCATAATTCATCGTCCATAACTCCGTTTTGGGCGTATAGCATATCAAAATGTTCGTCTCAGAGAGCACATCATTTCATCTCATTGCGTCATTTTCCTTTGAGTTCATCTTGATGCCCGAAATGCTGTTGGAAAAGTGCTATTTGAGTTAATTGTCAGATCTGCTGCATCAAATAGCTATTTGTCATTTTTGCCATGATTATTGTGTGCATGATATGCCCCTGAGCTCTACATGTGTTTTGTTATATGCTTTGCCATCCTTACAGAGGTGACATCCATGTATTTTTGTGATATGTGTGGTGACTAGCACGAGCTTGCAAAGTGGTGCATTCGTTAATGCTGATTTCAGGGACTTAGCAATTCCACTAAGTCCTTGATCTGTTTTTATCAATATGCCATATGTTCATGTTGTTTCCTAGTGATCCGTGCCTCTTTTGAGGATGATCGGTAAGGATGATTTATTAATCTTGTGGTGATCTATCCATCCATGTCTTTGTTTGCAATTGTGGAGCACCCTAGCTTGAGTCAATCGAGATCTACTTTTCCTATTTCGTGAATCTGGGCAGATTGTCTACTTGTTAGCGATTTTGCCGAGGATGTTGTAGTTGATCCGTGCATGCTATGTTATTGCTCTTGCCGTGTCTAGCTTGTATAATGTGTATTCTTGATGGGTGTATGCTTAGATTGTCATGACATGCTCTGTAGTGAGTGCATCGAGCTCGTAAACATGCCTAATCGTTAACAGATTTGCATGTTCCAGTTTTTCACTAAGTCTGAGATCTGATTATGTTTTTGCCATGTTCACATGCTTGTAATTGTATTTTCTGATCCCTTTTGGCTCAAGGTCACTAAGGGACTTTTGTTAAGCTCTTTGAGTAGCTCCATGCCATGCCTTGCTTTGCCATGTTAAGTTCCTGTAGCATATAGTTTTCATGCTCCAAAGTGTGCTACCTGATCTGAAATTCCAGACTTGTGTTAATTTCACTGTCTGAAATCTGTTTACCGTTTGCACTTTTGCCATGCTTGTTTGAACCTGTTAATGGATGAATTGGCCGTAGCTCAGTGTTCATCTTTTGTCAAGCATTATGAGTGGATCCCTGCCATGTATTTTGTTGCCATGTTTGAGTGCTGTAGCATATTTATCTTGATGCATTTAGATGGCTATTTGCTGTTTATCGCAGACCGGTGCCATATTTGTTTTGCTTGCCATTTCCAAACCGTGCATCCGATTCCGGTGTTTTTTATATCGATTTCAACCGAAATCACCTCACCTTTCCAGTGGAACTCTTGGATTTCCAAGTTGAGGCCAGGTTCCATCATTCCTTTGCAAATCATGCATATGCATCGCATACCGCATCCCGCATATCATACCATGTTCATGTGTTGGTTGTTTACTATGTTGTGTGCTTTTTTCCGGTGTTTGCTTCTTTGGGTTGGTTCCGGTAACGTCGCGTTTGTGAGGACCCGTTCGTCTACGTCCGTTTGTCTTCTTCGTGGACTCGTTCTTCTCCCTTGCGGAATCTCAGGCAAGATGACCATACCCTCGAAATCACTTCTACCTCTGCTTGCTAGATGCTCGCTCTTTTGCTATGCCTATGCTGCGATACCTACCACTTGCTTATCATGCCTCCTATATTGTTGAACCAAGCCCCTAACCCACCCTGTCCTAGCAAACCGTTGATTGGCTATGTAGACCGACAGCGGAATCATTATGACAACGCGGTTGATGTAGTCGTACGTCTTCACGGCCCGACCGATCAAGCACCGAAACTACGGCACCTCCGAGTTTTAGCACACGTTCATCTCGATGACGATCCCCGGACTCCGATCCAGCAAAGTGTCGGGGAAGAGTTCCGTCAGCACAACGGCGTGGTGACGATCTTGATGTTCTACCGCCGCAGGGCTTCGCCTAAGCACCGCTACAATATTATCGAGGATTATGGTGGAAGGGGGCACCGCACACGGCTAAGAATATGATCACGTGGATCAACTTGTGTCTATGGGGTGCCCCCTGCCCCCGTATATAAAGGAGCAAGGGGGAGGTCGGCCGGCCCTTGTGGGCGCGCCAAGGAGGAGTAGGATTCCTACTCCTAGTTGGAGTAGGTTTCCACCTTTCCTAGTCCAACTAGGAGAAGGGGGGAAAGGGGGGAAGAGGGGAAGGAAGGAAGAGAGGGGCCGCGCCCCAAATCCCTTGTCCAATTCGGACTGGGCTTGGGAGGGGGGCGCGCCACCTCCTGGTCCTTCCCACTAAGGCCCATTAAGGCCCATTGCTTCTTCCTCGTATTCCCGTAACTCCCTGGTACCTCCGAAAATACCCGAATCACTCGGAACCTTTCCGATGTCCGAATATAGTCGTCCAATATATCGATCTTTACGTCTCGACCATTTCGAGACTCCTCGTCATGTACCCGATCTCATCCAGGACTCCGAACTCCTTCGGTACATCAAAACTCATAAACTCATAATATAACTGTCATCGAAACCTTAAGCGTGCGGACCCTGCGGGTTCGAGAACAATGTAGACATGACCGAGACACGTCTCCGGTCAATAACCAATAGCGGAACCTGGATGCTCATATTGGCTCCTACATATTCTACGAAGATCTTTATCGGTCAGACCGCATAACAACATACGTTGTTCCCTTTGTCATCGGTATGTTACTTGCCCGAGATTCGATCGTCAGTATCTCAATACCTAGTTCAATCTCGTTACCAGCAAGTATCTTTACTCGTTCCGTAATACATCATCTCGCAACTAACTCATTAGTTGCAATGCTTGCAAGGCTTAGGTGATGTGCATTACCGAGAGGGCCCAGAGATACCTCTCCGACAATCGGAGTGACAAATCCTAATCTCGAAATACGCCAACCCAACATGTACCTTTGGAGACACCTGCAGAGCTCCTTTATAATCACCCAATTATGTTGTGACTTTGGTAGCACACAAAGTGTTCCTCCGGTAAACGGGAGTTGCATAATCTCATAGTCATAGGAACATGTATAAGTCATGAAGAAAGCAATAGCAACATACTAAACGATTGAGTGCTAAGCTAACGGAATGGGTCAAGTCAATCACATCATTCTCCTAATGATGTGATCCCGTTAATCAAATAACAACTCTTTGTCTATGGTTAGGAAACATAACCATCTTTGATTAACGAGCTAGTCAAGTAGAGGCATACTAGTGACACCCTGTTTGTCTATGTATTCACACATGTATTATGTTTCCGGTTAATACAATTCTAGCATGAATAATAAAAATTTATCATGAAATAAGGAAATAAATAATAACTTTATTATTGCCTCTAGGGCATATTTCCTTCAGTCTCCCACTTGCACTAGAGTCAATAATCTAGTTCACATCGCCATGTGATCTAACATCAATAGTTCACATCTTTATGTGGTTAACACCCATAGTTCACATCGATATGTGACCAACACCAAAGGGTTTACTAGAGTCAGTAATCTAGTTCACATTGCTATGTGATTAACACCCAAAGAGTACTAAGGTGTGATCATGTTTTGCCTGTGAGAGAAGTTTAGTCAACGGGTCTGCCATATTCAGATCCGTAAGTATTTTGCAATTTTCTATGTCTACAATGCTCTGCACGGAGCTACTTTAGCTAATTGCTCCCACTTTCAATATGTATCCAGATGAAGACTAAGAGTCATCCGGATCAGTGCCAAAACTTGTATCGACGTAACCCTTTTACGACGAACCTTTTGTCACCTCCATAATCGAGAAACATATCCTTATTCCACCAAGGATAATTTTGACCACTGTCCAGTGATCTACTCCTAGATCACTATTGTACTTCCTTGCCAAAATTAGTGTAGGGTATACAATAGGTCTGGTACACAGCATGGCATACTTTATAGAACCTATGGCCAAGGCATAGGGAATGATTTTCATTCTCATTCTATTTTCTGCCGTGGTGGGGCTTTGAGTCGTACTCAACTTCACACCTTGTAACACAGGCAAGAATTCTTTCTTTGACTGTTCCATTTTGAACTACTTCAAAATCTTGTCAAGGTATGTACTCATTGAAAAAACTTATCAAGAGTCTTGATCTATCTCTATAAGAGTCTTGATCTATCTCTATAGATCTTGATGCTCAATATGTAAGCAGCTTCACCGAGGTCTTTCTTGGAAAAACTTCTTTCAAAACACTCCTTTATGCTTTGCAGAATAATTCTACATTATTTCCGATCAACAATATGTCATTCACATATACTTATCAGAAATGTTGTAGTGCTCCCACTCACTTTCTTGTAAATACAGGCTTCACCACAAGTCTGTATAAAACTATATGCTTTGATCAACTTATCAAAACGTATATTCCAACTCCGAGATGCTTGCACCAGGCCATAGATGGATCGCTGGAGCTTGCATATTTTGTTAGCACCTTTAGGATTGACAAAACCTTCTGATTGAATCATATACAACTCTTCTTTAAATCCATCAAGGAATGTAGTTTTGTTTATCCATTTGCCAGATTTTATAAAAATGCGGCAATTGCTAACATGATTTGGACAGACTTAAGCATCGCTATGAGTGAGAAAATTTCATCGTAGTCAACACCTTGAACTTTGTCAAAAACCTTTTTCAACAAGTCTAGCTTTGTAGATAGTAATACTACTATCAGCGCCCGTCTTCCTCTTGAAGATCCATTTATTTTCTATGGCTTGTCGATCATCGGGCAAATCCATCAAAGTCCATACTTTGTTCTCATACATGTTCTCATACATGGATCATATCTCAGATTTCATGGCCTCAAACCATTTCGCGGAATCTGGGCTCATCATCGATTCCTCATAGTTCGCAAGTTCGTCATGGTCTAGTAACATGACTTCCAGAACAGGATTACCGTACCACTCTGGTGCGGATCTCACTCTGGTTTACCTACGAGATTCGATAGTAACTTGATCTGAAGTTACATGATCATCATCATTAGCTTCCTCACTAATTGGTGTAGTAGTCACAAGAATAGATTTCTGTGATGAACTACTTTCCAATAAGGGAGAAGGTACAGTTACCTCGTCAAGTTCTACTTTCCTCCCACTCACTTCTTTCGAGAGAAACTCCTTCTCTAGAAAGTTTCCGAATTTAGCAACAAAAGTCTTGCCTTCGGATCTGTGATAGAAGGTGTATCCAATAGTTTCCTTTGGATATCCTATGAAGACACATTTCTCCGATTTGGGTTCGAGCTTATCAGGTTGAAGTTTTTTTCACATAAGCATCGCAACCTCAAACTTTAAGGAACGACAGCTTAGGTTTCTTGTCAAACCATAGTTCATACGGTGTCGTCTCAACGGATTTACATGGTGCCCTATTTAACGTGAATGCAGCTATCTCTAATGCATAATCCCAAAACGATAGTGGTAGATTGGTAAGAGACATCATAGTTCGCACCATATCTAATAAAGTACGGTTATGACGTTCGGACACACCATTATGCTGTGGTATTCCAGGTGGCGTGAGTAGTGAAACTATTTCACATTGTTTTTAACTGAAGGCCAAACTCGTAACTCAAATATTTTACTTCTGCGATCATATCGTAGAAACTTTTTATTTTTGTTACGATGATTCTCCACTTCACTCTAAAATTCTTTGAACTTTTCAAATGTTTCAGACTTGTGTTTCATCAAGTAGATATACCCATATCTGCTCAAATCATCTGTGAAGGTCAGAAAATAACGATACCTGCCGCGAGCCTCAACACTCATCGGATCACATACATCAGTATGTATTATTTCCAATAAGTCAGTTGCTCGCTCCATTGTTCCAGAGAACGGAGTCTTAGTCATCTTGCCCATAAGGCATGGTTCGCAAGCATCAAGTGATTCATAATCAAGTGATTCCAAAATCCCATCAGCATGGAGTTTCTTCATGCGCTTTACACCAATATGACCTAAACGGCAGTGCCACAAATAAGTTGCACTATCATTATTAACTTTGCATCTTTTGTCTTCAATATTATGAATATGTGTATCACTACGATCGAGATCCAATGAACCATTTTCATTGGGTGTGTAACCATATAAGGTTTTATTCATGTAAACAGAACAACAATTATTCGCTAACTTAAATGAATAACCGTATTGCAATAAACATGATCAAATCATATTCATGCTCAACGCAAACACCAAATAACACTTATTTAGGTTCAACAATCCCGAAAGTATAGGGAGTGTGCGATGATGATCATATCAATCTTGGAACTACTTCCAACACACATCGTCACTTCACCCTTAACTAGTTTCTGTTCATTCTGCAACTCCCGTTTCGAGTTACTACTCTTAGCAACTGAACCAGTATCAAATACCGAGGGGTTGCTACGAACACTTGTAAAATACCCATTAATAATCTGTATATCAAATATACCTTTGTTCACTTTGCCATCCTTCTTATCCGCCAAATACTTGGGGCAATTCCGCTTCCAGTGACCAGTCCCTTTGCAGTAGAAGCACTTAGTCTCAGGCTTAGGACCAGACTTGGGCTTCTTCACTTGAGCAGCAACTTGCTTGCCGTTCTTCTTGAAGTTCCCCTTCTTCCCTTTGCCCTTTTATTGAAACTAGTGGTCTTGTCTACCATCAACACTTGATGCTCTTTCTTGATTTCTACCTTCATCGATTTCATCATCATGAAAAGCTCGGGAGTCGTTTTGATCATCCCTTGCATACTATAGTTCATCACGAAGTTCTACTAACTTGGTGATGGTGACTAGAGAATTCTGTCAATCACTATCTTATCTGGAAGATTAACTCCCACTTGATTCAAGCAATTGTAGTACCCAGACAATCTGAGCACATGCTCACTAGTTGAGCGATTCTCCTCCATCTTTTGTCTATAGAACTTGTTGGAGACTTCATATCTGTCAACTCGGGTATTTGCTTGAAATATTAACTTCAACTCCTAGAACATCTCATATGGTCCATGACGTTCAAAACGTCTTTTGAAGTCCCGATTCTAAGCCGTTAAGCATGGTGCACTAAAATATTAAGTAGTCATCATATTCAGCTAGCCAAACGTTCATAACGTCTGCATCTGCTCCTGCAATAGGTCTGTCACCTAGCGGTGCATCAAGGACATAATTCTTCTGTGCAGCAATGAGGATAAACCTCAGATCACGGATCCAATCCACATCATTGCTACTAACATCTTTCAACACAATTTTCTCTAGGAACATATCAAAATAAACACAGGGAAGCAACAATGCGAGCTATTGATCTACAACATGATTTGCAAAATACTACCAGGACTAAGTTCATGATAAATTTAAGTTCAATTAATCATATTACTTAAGAACTCCCACTTAGATAGACATCCCTCTAATCCTCTAAGTGATCACGTGATCCAAATCAACTAAACCATGCCCGATCATCACGTGAGATGGAGTAGTTTCATTGGTGAACATCACTATGTTGATCATATTTACTATATGATTCACGCTCGACCTTTCGGTCTCCGTGTTCCGAGGCCATATCTGTATATGCTTGGCTCGTCAAGTATAACCTGAGTATTCCGCGTGTGCAACTATTTTGCACCCGTTGTATTTGAACGTAGATCCTATCACACCCGATCATCACGTGGTGTCTCAGCACGAAGAACTTTCGCAACGGTGCATACTCAGGGAGAACACTTCTTGATAATTAGTGAGAGATCATCTTATAATGCTACCGTCAATCAAAGCAAGATAAGATGCATAAAAGATAAACATCACATGCAATCAATATAAGTGATATGATATGGCCATCATCATCTTGTGCTTGTGATCTCCATCTTCGAAGCACCGTCGTGATCACCATCGTCACCGGCGCGACACCTTGATCACCATCGTAGCATCGTTGTCGTCTCGCCAATCTTATGCTTCCACGACTATCGCTACCGCTTAGTGATAAAGTAAAGCATTACAGCGCGATTGCATTGCATACAATAAAGCGACAACCATATGGCTCCTGCCAGTTGCCGATAACTTGGTTACAAAACATGATCATCTCATACAATAAAATTTAGCATCATGTCTTGACCATATCACATCACAACATACCCTGCAAAAACAAGTTAGACGTCCTCTACTTTGTTGTTGCAAGTTTTACGTGGCTGCTACGGGTTTAAGCAAGAACCAATCTTACCTACGCATCAAAACCACAACGATAGTTTGTCAAGTTGGTGCTGTTTTAACCTTCGCAAGGACCGGGTGTAGCCACACTCGGTTCAACTAAAGTTGGAGAAACTGTCACCCGCTAGCCACCTTTGTGCAAAGCACGTTGGGAGAACCGGTCTCGCTTAAGCGTACGCGTAATGTCGGTCCGGGCTGCTTCGTCCAACAATACCGCCGAACCAAAGTATGACATGCTGGTAAACAGTATGACTTATATCGCCCACAACTCACTTGTGTTCTACTCATGCATATAACATCAACACATAAAACCTAGGCTCGGATTCCACTGTTGGGTAACGTAGTAATTTCAAAAAAATTCCTACGCACACACAAGATCATGGTGATGCATAGCAATGAGAGGGGAGAGTGTGATCTACGTACCCTTGTAGACCGACAGCGGAAGCGTTAGCACGACGCGGTTGATGTAGTCCAACAGAGGTATTGAAGCTAACCCGGAGAAAATTAAGGCAATCACATCCCTGGCCAGACCAGCGTGCATCAATGACGTTCAACGGCTGGCGGGTCGGGTCGCTGCTCTGAGCCGGTTCATAAGCCGGTTAGGGGAGAAGGCGATGCCTTTGTATGAGATGATGAAAAAGATGGATGACTTTGTCTGGAGTGAAGCTGCAAATTCTGCCTTTGAGGATCTGAAGAAATAGCTTGCTGAGCCACCGGTTCTTGCTGCTCCAATTGAGAAAGAGTCGTTATTGTTATATGTAGCTGCTAACTCACGAGCTGTTAGTGTGACCATTGTGGTGGAACGCAAGGAGGCCGGGAAGGAGCATCCGGTCCAATGGCCGGTTTACTACGTCAGTGAGGTGTTGATTGAATCTAAACAAAGATATCCACATTGACAGAAGCTCATGTATGGGGTGTTCATGGCAAGCCGGAAGCTCAAACATTACTTTCAGGGTCACCCAATCACTGTGGTTAGCTCTGCTCCTTTGGGAGACATCATTCAAAATAGAGAAGCTACTGGACGAGTCGCCAAGTGGGCCATTGAACTTGGGTCTCATGGGTTGAAGTATGTGCCACGTACTGCGATCAAATCTCAAGCACTGGTTGACTTTATTAATGACTGGACAGAGATGCAGATGCCAGAGGAGAAACCAGACAACACATATTGGACGATTCACTTTGATGGGTCCAGAAAGTTGGAAGGCTCGGGGGCTGGAGTTGTGTTAACTTCCCCTCGAGGTGACAATTTTGTTATGTGTTGCGATTGATGTTTCCTTGTACTAACAACGCGGCAGAATATGAAGCCTTGCTCCATAGTCTTCGAATGGCTAAAGAAATGAGTCTGAGCCGGTTCCGGTGCCTTGGCGATTCAGATTTGGTGGCTCAACAGGTGTCAGGCAAGTGGGATTCCAAGGATCCTCTCATGGCGGCTTATCACCGTGAAGTCGACGCTGTTGCAGGACATTTTAAAGGTTATCAAGTGGAACACATTGACCGTAGAAAGAATGAAGCGGCCGATGCCTTAAGCCGGTTGGGATCTCAGCGTAAGCCGGTGCCACCTAACACCTTTTTGGTGTTTTGCATAACCCGTCTGTTAAGTTACCTACAGAGGAAGATTTGGCCGTTCCTGACCCGGAGGCACAGTTGGTGGCGGATCTTCATGTCATCCCAGATTGGACAGTACCGTTCTTGGCTTACATGACCCGGGGCGAGTTGTAAGAGGATGAAACCCTGGCCCGGCAGATAACCCGGCGGTCCAAGTCAATGACGATTTCTGACGGAGAGTTATACCATCGCAGCGTCACTGGAGCGTTTCAGCGGTGTGTTTCTCCTGAAGAAGGCCAAGAAATACTTCGTGAGATCCATGAAGGGGATTATGGTCATCACGCCAGGTCAAAATCTCTTGTGGCAAAAGCTTTTCGTCATGGTTTTTACTGGTTGACGGCTCACGCTGATGTAGAGGATCTGGTCAGTAGATGTGATGGATGTCAAAAATTTGCACGGCGAGCGCATGTGCCGGCTCAGGAATTGTGGATGATTCCAATCACTTGGCCGTTTGTAGTATGGGGGCTTGACATGGTTGGACCTTTCAAAAGGTCCAAGGATAAAAAGACACATCTTCTAGTGGTAGTTGACAACTTCACAAAATGGGTGGAGGCAGGGCCAGTGAGTAAGTGTGATGCAGCCATGGCGATTCAGTTCATGAAAAAGGTGATTTTTCGCTTTGGTTTTCCACACAGCATTATCACTGACAATGGCACTAATTTGTCCCAAGGGGCTATGGAGGAGTTTTTTCAAAGAGAGCACATCCGGCCGGATGTTTCTTCTGTAGCCCACCCTCAATCTAATGGGCAGGCTAGAGAGCAAATCAGGAAATCTTAAAAGGTCTCAAACCCCGGCTCATGGTTCCCTTACAACGGACGCCGGGTTGCTGGGTAGAGGAGTTACCCTCGGTGCTGTGGAGCATCAACACCACTCCTAACAGGTCCACATGTTATACACCCTTCTTCATGGTTTATGGAGCAGAAGCGGTGCTGCCTAGTGACATCCGTCATGACTCGCCTCATGTGGCGGCTTATGTTGAAGCTAATAACGAACAAGCCAGACAGGATGCACTTGATTTGTTAGATGAGGAGAGAGACTTAGCAGCGGCTCGATCAGCAATTTATCAACAGGACCTGCGCCATTATCACAGCCGCCTGGTTAAGTCCAGGACTTTTCAAGAAGGTGACCTGGTGCTCCAGTCATCCAGGATCTGTCAGATCCGCACAAGCTATCCCCGCCTTGGGAAGGACCCTTTGTGGTCAGCAAGAACTTAAACAACAGGTCATATTACCTCATTGACGTTCGAGAGCACAAAGACTCACGTAAGTCGGAGGAGGAGACCCGTCAGCCGTGGAACATTGATCAACTTCGGCCATACTACACCTGAGCCACCAGCTCTCGTCATGTACATACTTTGACGTTGTATATACTATGATAAGTAATAAAGCAGGACCTCTGTCCTTTTTCCTCTTCAAAGGTCATATATGTTTACTATTTTTCATGACTATTAAGGAGCTGATCATATCTGAATTTAGCTTAACCTTTCTGGTCCGGCTTATGATCGTATTCGAATCTAGTTGTAAACCTCATGATCACTCGGGGGCTTCCTGTTCAAACATAGGTCATATTCGAATCAAAGAGAACATAGCTGTCGTAACCCTCTTGATCGGCTCAATGCCAAACTCACTAGGGGGCTTCTTGATCGTATCCGAATCATAGCTTAACCCCTTTTGGGTCCGACTTGGATCGTATTCAAATCAGGGTCGTTAAAAACCTCTCAAGGTCATTTGGGGGCTTCCTGTTCAAACACAGGTCGTATTCGAACCAAAGAGAACATAGCTGTCGGTACCCTCTTGATCGGCGCAACGTCAAAGCCACTGGGGGCTATATGATCGTATTCAAATCTTAGCTTAACCTCTTTGGTCCGGTTTACTAGTCGTATTCAAATCAGAAACCCCCCCCCCCCACACACACACACACTTTTAGTTACAAAGTTAATTTATATTGTTTGAAATCTGCTATTTGTCTTGCTGGTCTTTGTTGTTTCAAATTGAAACGATCAGCATGTTTTTTTCACCGGCTTGATTATTTGACAATAAGCCACCAAGGTATGATAGTCATCAGGCGTACAGAAGCATTGACTTCTCAAAAGGACTGGATCATCAACCTTATCACCCGGGTCATATAAACCGGTGGCCCAGAGGTAAAAGATACAGGTATGACTGTTATTTATGAACAGTTGTTTCTGTGTTAATCAAAGGTTGTTTCAACCTTATTTATTTTCGCATCTGTTTCTGTTTCTTCTACTACGATAAACCATCGGTTATATACCAGGTGTTCTGACCTGTTCGGTGCTAAACCGCCAAGCCAGTTTTCTCTTTTTCTACAGGAAAAGAGCCGAAATATGATAGAGATAACCATAAATGTGACGCATATATTGACATCAGGAAGCAAAGAGCCACACACGACATCTTATGCACGATGGCATAGGCAAAATATGCAGTTGTTTCAAGCTAAATTTATTACAAGGCTTCAAAGAGCCCACAAGATGGTTATCACTCTACCCTCGCCGGTTCACCTCCTTCTGCTGATTGGAAGCTGGGTTTGGACCAGTCAAAACCATTCACGGTAATGAACTCTGCTTCTTCATCAATCAGGCCAGCCGGATCAACTTTCGGAGCAAACATATGTTGACGAACCGACGGGATTAGATCTGTCACCTTGTAAGAGGGAGTCGCCATCTTCTTATTCTCCAAATCAAAACCCGGCTGATATTTATCAATATTGGTTTCATCTCCAAGAACAGTAGCTTGAGGTCGAACTCCCCTCACGCAGGCAATGAAGTCATCTTGCTCAAATAGAGACCCGTCTTCCTTCACAGTCGGGTACCCCCTAGCTACATCCACCGGGCCTAGATCTGGCACCCAGGCTTTGGAGCGGCTCAGGGCAGTCAAAGCTCCGGCTCTGGCACGGGATCGCTTGACCTCTTGAAACCTGGCGGGTAAGATTGACAGTTTTTTCAAAACATCGCTCGGCCGATTGGGTCCTTGGTTGGCATGTGAGATGGTGGCAAGTGCTCGTTGAGCGCCAGTGTACAATTGCTCCACCAAGGTATAAACCGCCTTCAGTTTGGTCACACTGTCTTGGCTCAGATTTTTGCTGCGTGGACCTGCGAGTATTAAACTAAGGCTCAGCGGCGGCTCATATTTTGGGTCAAAAGAAGGTATAAAAGATCAGTACAGATGGCTTACCAAAGATGGCGGAAACCATTTGAGACACCCGGTTCTTTAAGTCGGCCAGCTCCATGGTAACCTCCTCAAGAGCCGCTTCAGCTTTTTCGGCGCGTTGTGTCAGCAGCGTCTTTTCTTCAGCCCAGGATTTCTTTTTGGCAGTCAAGCTGGTTTTCAATTTTTCCGTCTCAGCAAGACTCAATTGAAGTTTAGAATCAGCAGACTTGATTTCTGCCTCTTGATTCGCCAGCCGGGTCTTTGCATCAGTTAATTGGGAACCCAATTCAGATAGCGCGTTCTACAAAACATACACAGGTGTGTCAAGGCTTAAACTAAAGTTCAAGATTCAAGTCTCAAGTACTTTGCACTGTAATACCACTTGACACTTGGGGGCTAATGTCTGCCAAAACAATTTCTTATGACTCTAATATACTTCAAGTCCCAAGTACCTTACAAAATAACGGCACTTGGCACTTGGGGGCTAATGCATGATATTCAGAAAGTCTCTCAAGATTAAATCGGATTACAATATTTATTGGGACTGGCACAAGACAGTTATGAAATTAAGTACCGGCTCATTTATGATCAAGTGAACCGGCCCTTGGGGACTACAGGTGAAGTTTGCACTATTCTGTTGGACTTTTGAAAGACTTAAAGAGAAAGTATCCATCTATAGTATAAAGTCTCCAGATCATTCAGGATCATCATCTGAAGACTTGGGGGCTGGCAGAGTATAAGTAAACCGGAGAACAACCTCATATTTCAGCTGAAGTTGCTTGACCATCTCAATCTCTGACTCATGGCTGGAATGAACATGGCTGATATAGCCGGACAATATGTCACTAGCGTTCAGATGGCTGTAGTGAGAGATATCAAAACGCACTTTCTGTCTCTCCAGGGCTTCTTGTTTAGCGGTGTGTCGAGCTAACACGGTGGGAGTCCCCGGCTCAACAAAACGGCTTTCAGTGATCAGAACGTCATGGTCAGACGATGATGGCGGGTTGGCCGAGCTGGATGGTCCGGCAGTAGAGGGGTTAACAATGGTATCATCAGCTGACGACTCAGGAGGATCCAATTGAGCATTGGCAGCCAGGTCTTCTGGTGCTTCAGTTTGAGGGGGAGAAGTTGGCATGGCCGGTTCAGGTGCAAGAACTGACGGGTCTTCCGCCGGCTTAGTCACCTTGGCCTTCTTGGACTTGGCTTGACCACTAAGAAAGAGGTTATGAGACAGTTGGTACAAAGATGCAGTTTGAAAGACACGGAGGAAAAATGAATTCTTCCTTATCCAGGGGCAGTCTTGAAGGCTGGAAATTGAGTCTGAGATGAGTCGCCAGAAGAGCGAGAAACCTCCTGCAAAGGTAAAATAAAGTTAGTAATGCAAGAGAATAGACTCAATAATAAAAGCAGAAGATACAGTCAAAAGAGACCTCATTCTAACGTTTTTTAGGAGTTTGTTGTACAATGGAAGGCGGTTCATCGTCGTTCCGGGCCTGAAGGCGGCTCTCATGTTGCTGTTTTTTCAAAAGAAAATGAGGGTCCAAGTAAGCTAAAGGGTGCGAAAACCTTACTTTCCAGGTTACCAGTCAAACTTTCTGTCTTGGCAAATGGGCTGAGTCGGAGGAAATAGTTACCTCTTCTTCTACGACCTGACTGGCCCCCGTGTCATCCTGGCAATAGTCAGTGTTAATAAGGTTATTAAAAAATTGGCCAAAGGAGTCAAGGGCTACCTCTGACTCAGAATCATCGTCAAGCTTCAACAGGTCCTCGGCAGTGCTCTTTTTCTTCTTGGACCTCCGGGTCGTCTTCTTGGCGGTTATGGTGGCGGCTCTGGCCTTCTTGGCGGCTTCATGATCATACTTGGCTTTCCAGAAGTCAGATTTGGCCTGTAAACAAGTAAAACAAGATGGAAGGGCAGGCAAGCATTTAAAACTACTGAGGAAAATACAAAGAGAAAGAGATCAGGAGTTTTTACCTCTAGCGCCGGGTTAAGTTTGCAGAAGGGGTTTAACCCAACTTTACTGCAGTCTTCATATTTGCCGTTCACCAGAAGGGTCAACATTGAAACAATATCTTCTTCAGTTAGTTGAACGGAGCTGTGACGAAGAGAGTCATCTGGACCTCCACCATATTCATACATCAATTTGGATCGGCGACTTAGAGGGATGACCCGCCACATGACCCAGCAACGAGTCAAATCAACTCCGGCTAAGCCGTTCCCCAGTAAGGCGTTAATCCTTTTAATTGATGGAATAAGCTTTTTGCGTTCGGCGGCAGTAAGCTTGTTAGGGAGCGCAAACTTGGAATCTAGACGATCCGCACGATAACCCGACAGTGGTTTCTCATTGGTTGCTGAAGTGTCTTGACAGTAGAACCAGGTCTGATTCCAGTCTTTGGGATGACTCGACAAGACTATTAGGGGGAAGACGACGCCCTGTCGGCACTGAATTGAGATGCCTCCAAGTTCCAAACTAGGGCCATTGGTACACTCGTTCCGGCGGTTCAGATAAAAATACTCTCTAAAGAGTTCCACAGTCGGTTCTTCTTGAAGGTACACCTCACAGAGAACTTGGAAGTTGCAGATATTAGATATGGAATTGGGCCCGAGATCTTGAGGGTGGAGTTTGAAAAAATGGAGAACATCTTTGAAGAACTTTGAGCCGGGTGGTGAAAAGCCTCGATTCATGTGGTCAGAAACGACAATGACTTCACCATCTTTGGGATTGGGTCGTTCCTCGTCCGGGTCAGGTGCACGGTAAGACATAACATTCTTCCCTGGCAAAAAACCTATGGTGAAGAATTCCTTCAGATTGTCCTCAGTTATTGTGGAAGGGACCCAGTTGCAGACGGTCAGAGCTTTTGACGGCATGATGATCAAAAGACGAACTGAAAAGAAAGTAACATTCTGGTTCAATTCAATGGCGAAATTAACAGTTAAATGATGATGGTGCAAATAGGTAATGGCGGCTTAAGTAAGGGCTAATGTTATATAAGGGAAAAGTAAGCCGACGTCGTAAGCCGCCATGACTACAGACATTTGAAGGGAATCAGAGACAGAATTGGCTAAGTGTTGAAGCAAACAAGTTTCCTAAATTCTTGATATTATTCTGGATCAAAGGGTCGTTCAAAATGGAAAATATTCTAGACCTAAAAATCTAGCACAGATGAGTTCATGAGCTCTAATGAGGCCTTTGAACCAGAGAAAGGGATTTGTTGGTACCGAGGATGGGCACAAAACAACTACCGCATGAACACATGTTCTCTTTGGATCAAGAAGAAGCCGTAGTGGAAGAACTACAAGGAAACCGTGATGAACTATGAAGAACACGCAGAAACCTAGAAACCCTAATGCGGATCTGAGGAGCAGGAAGGTGAGCACTTACAACCACAGATCTTCTGCGGAGGTCGCCGCCGTTCTCTGGACCGATTCGGGTTGATGCAGCGGCCAAGGTCGACGGAGACAGAGGTGAAGCGCGACGACGGCGGAGCTCGAGCAGCGGGAGGGTTGCGAGAGGAAGAAGAAAAATAAGAGAGAAGAATGAGAAAGACCGGGGCGTGCCTATTTATAAGGGGATAAGCAAACAGGCGGGCACGGAAATCAAGGAAGACCCAAATAAAGACTATCCAACTAAACGGACGCCTCGATTCTCGGAAGACATTAAAAGATAAAGATCCGTTGAGGATGACGTCATAACAGTTTTTTGTGTTTTCAGAAGATGACGTCATGGCGGGTTATAGAATTTTTACAGAGATAGGAAGATGGATTTCATCTAAGTATTGAAGATTGACCAGGAACAAAGTTCAAAGTCAACCTGGGGCCTAATGTTGGGAATATAGCTACTAGGTAAGACCCGCCCGGGAGGGGCCGGGTCAACCCCAACGACGGGTTACAAAAGAAGCCCAATAGTATTCAAGGCTACAGTTTATTAAGACTTGTAGAAGGCTTAAGCCCAGGGGCGGCTTAAGGCCCAATAGTGTAAACCGCCGTATGTAAAGAAAGACTTGTAAAGAAAGGCATACAAAGAAGTCACCGAGCCGGACAAGTTTTGTAAACCGGCCGGGACTCTGTAGGCCGCCAGGCGTCAACCCGTGTATATAAGGGGACGACCCGGTGGCGGCTTAGGGCAAGAAACAAGAGATTGATAACCAAGCCGGCGGATTAGCCTCTTGGTGATCGAAACCCCAGCAATTCCAACACAACTAGACATAGGCTTTTACCTTCATCGTAAGGGGTCGAACTAGTATAAAACCTCTCGTGTCCTTTGTCCCGATTAACCCCTTTAAGCTTCCTAGTTGCGATGGCCCTACGACTAAGTCCTTTTGCTA
Organism: Triticum urartu; assembly: GCF_003073215.2. Classification (NCBI taxonomy): domain Eukaryota; kingdom Viridiplantae; phylum Streptophyta; class Magnoliopsida; order Poales; family Poaceae; genus Triticum; species Triticum urartu. The sequence goes on from NC_053028.1 coordinate 472,327,616, forward strand.
GGACATCTGCCGTGACAATTCCACGACAGTGACCGAATGTTGTTCGGAGTCTTGGATGAGATCACTGACATGACGAGGAGTCTTAAAATGGTCGAGATGTAAAGATTGATATATAGGACGATGATATTCAGACACTAGAAGTGTTTCGGAGTGTACCGGGTAGTCATCGAAGTACCGGAGGGGATACCGGACACCCCGGAAGGTTAGTGGGCCTTTTGGGCCATTAGAGGGGAGCACACCAGCCCACAAGGGGCTGGCGCACCCCCATGGCAGCCGCCCAAGTGGGGAAAGGAAAGGGAGGAGGATTCGGCCTCCCCTTCCTTCCTCTCCCTCTTTCCTCCCCTCCTCCGACAAATATGGCAGGAGGGAGGGGGGCAAGGGCAGGAGCCCAAGTAGGATTCAAACCTACTTGGGGCGCCCCTTGGCCTCTCCCCTCTCCCTCCCACCTACATATATGTGGGAGGGGGGCGCCTAGCACACCCAGAACAATTGCTTAGCCGTGTGCGGCGCCCCTTCACCGTTTACACCCTCGATCATATTTTCGTAGTGCTTAGGCGAAGCCCTCCGGAGATCACTTCATCATCACCGTCATCACGCCGTCGTGCTACCGGAACTCATCCACTACCTCGCCGTTTTGCTGGATCAAGGAGGCGGAGGACGTCACCGAGTTGAACGTGTGCAGAAGCGGAGGTGTCGTACGTTCGGTACTTGATCGGTTGGAGCGCTAAGAAGTTCGACTACATCAACCGCGTTGTTAAACGCTTCCGCTTACGGTCTACGAGGGTACGTAGACACACTCTCCCCTTTCATTGCTATGCATCTTCATGAATAGATCTTGCGTGTGTGTAGATTTTTTTTTTGTTTTCCATGCAACGTTTTCCAACGTATATGTATTGTGCTTTGTATGAATCTAGTGTTTGTCTGGCTTGGCAAACTTTTTTGACTTTTGGTCGTGTACATGTGAATGCAAAAGCTAGGGAAACTCTTTGCGTTGGGCTGCAACCGCCTTAATTCGGCAAGAAAATAAGATCTACCATTATCACAGGAATATAGAATGAACCAGGCAAACTAATAGCACCATCGAAATTGAAGGAGTAAAACCAAAATGTGAATGAGAAGAAGAAAAAAAAGACAAAATTCTCTGGAATCAGCAAACAAGGAATAAAGTCATCTTTACATGAAAAATCCTTGGGGGTGCCAAATAAAATCCCACTACAATTTTGGCTTTTGTGAGACGCGGAAAATGTGATAGCACACATGGATGGACCGTGGGCAAGAAAAGATGATGTCACACACTATATACACTAATAATGTCAAAAGATGGAGCAAACGGTCCAAGCAAGCCGCGTAGGTGCCAAAACCCTTCCAACACGGCGTCCGTGACCATAGCAAAGGACTCTATCCTTCTCCCCTTGCGCCTCCGGTGTTCCAAATTCCAAATTCCAAAACCCACCCCCGAGGCGAGGAAAGGCACCGCACCCTCCTCGCGATACAAAAGGCGCAGAGAGAAAGTGAGGAGCGGCCCCCGTACCGCATCCCACCACCCCGGCCCGAACCCCTGCACGCCGCAACCGCCCGCCCGCCCGCCTGCCTGCCCGGCTGCGATGATCCAGCTCCTCTTCACCTTGCTGGGCGCGGAGGCGGGCGTGGCGGCCGTCCTGCTCTTCAAGACGCCGCTGCGGAAGCTGGCGATGCTCGCGCTCGACCGCCTCAAGCGCGGCCGGGCCCCCGTCATGGTGCGCACCGTCGCCGCCACCGTCCTCGTCGTCCTCGCCTCCAGCCTCCACAGCATGGCCAAGATCCACGGCCACGCCGGCGCCGGCGAGCTCGACGCGCCCGGCGCGCTCAGCCCCACCGACCAGGTCCTCCTCGCCCGCCACCTCCTCGAGGCCTCCCTCATGGGTACGTGTGCCTGCCTAGGGGACCGACCGGTCCCCTCTTCTTGTCTATTTTCCTCGCTTTGATTCGGTCGATCGTCCAGATGTCCCCGGTTTCTTGAATTTAGACGAGCACGTATGGCTTGATTTCGCTCTAGCGCATCGCAACATTCCGTTGATTTTAGTCTGATGATGAGTTGTTCAATCATGCTATGAAAGGTTAATAAGTACTAATTTATTAGCTGCATTTGTCTAAGATTCCGGTGTAATCTTAGTAGTACGATTTAATGATATATGGTATGGAGCAAAAGATTTCCTCATAGTACCTTACTTTATGCTCAGTATCTGTAGTTTAATGTTATAGAGTAAAACCCATTATATCTTACTTCATGCTCCGTACCTGTAATGTAATTTTCTGATTACTGTTCAATTGAGTTATAGATATAGTGTCTGCAGTAAAATTGTTTATCGCATAATTAGAAGTAGGAAGGTAGGGTGTCTTTTACCCAGATGGGTTAACCTTTTGGGGTTCGCCATTTGCCCCCCTTTCAAGTTAACTGTCTTATTTCTCTGCTATAATTTATGTACTAGACATTATAGTATTCATAAATTCACTCGGTGGTCTTGAAACCAATGTCATATTTACAAAATTATTTTGTTCCACTTCTCAAACTATTATGCTCTGACTTGTTAAGATGTACTGGGAACTTTGTATGGCCTAAGTATTCAAGAAAGTGAGGCAACTTATCAGCTGTGATAATATTTCTTATCATACCCTTGTTTAATAAGCCATTGATGATTCTGTTTAGGAAGTAGGATCGTACATAGGACAAAGCTTATGCTGCTCAGGCCGTTTGTGTTATATGCATACTATTTGCTGTTTGTGCTATATCCCTACTATTTTATGGGTATATTTAGGAGCGTTCTCATACAACCTGTGATTTTTATGCAGTGTTCAGTTTGGCCTGAAATCTTTTGTGATTACCCTGATAGCAAATGCAAAAACAAATTATGGCATCTATTATACCTGATGTATTGACATTTATGCTATTTTGGTTTTTTGGGTGCTTTGCCTTTTTCATATATTAAATCCTTGGAAAAAATTCACATTATTTGATTTATTTTCATCAACTATTCTTCTTGTTCCAAGTGACTTGATCTTTTGCCAGAGGTGATGAATGACACAGCTTTCGCTTTGCTCTTGAAAGTTGTTCTGTTCTGGTACACCCATCTCATTATTTGGATGATGGGGTCCCTAGAGTTGGGGGGCTAATTTGACCGGCCTAATTCGTACTATGATTCTTAAAGATTCAGACGTGAGTTGATTAGATCATGCAACACCCAACCACTGAAGTTATATCTAGGAGACACGGACCTCAACATCATTAAGTGGAAGTTTTATAGGACGACTTTCCTCTTATACTTGTCCTGTATCTGATATTTGTGTTTGCTCCGGGACAGTTCATTGGTGGAGTGGGATCTTGATCACTCCTATTCAAGCATTTATTGTCAGTTTCTCTATTAGTTTTTGCAATTCCAATTTTTTGCCTTCATTAGCTATTTAGTCCTGAAACTAACAAACTTGTGTACATTTAAGAAGTCGTAAAAACATTACAATAACATTTTTTAATAAGTAGGTTGTTCAAGATAAAAACATGGGGAGGATTTGCTCTTTTATCATATTAAAACCTTCTACATACAGTAGAAGCGACCAGGTGAGATACCAGAATTCTGATGCTGACAGGAGTTGAATCCTGATCAGCAGGAATCTGCTACTGCGATCCTGGGTTATTGCTCAGTTGTCCTCTTTTTCATTCTTTTAATAGTGAGAGTGTAGTCCCCGCTAAAAAAAGAGTGTAGTCCAGTCCAGGGGGCGGGCCAGGATCAGTGGGCTGAACTGGGCCAGAGTGTGCTCTCTCCAGGATTCGGTATTTTTTGGGCCAAACATTGCACATCTCTCTGCTGTACTTGGGCTGGGCCGGGGCTATATTTGTGATGTTATCTTTTGTTGCCTGTGGCGTTGCCAAAACACCTTGTTATGGCCCAACTTTTATGTGGTTGATCTTATGTTTGTTATATTATTTTTCTTTATTATTTTTGAACAAGTCTTTCATTCTTTTCAATCTTTTGAGGTTTCTTACAGTGAAAATAGACTTTTATATTCTGTCAACAGCCAAGTAAGCCAGTGGATCGGTTGCTTCAGAAAAATTATCCATAATTTTTAATCCTCAAAAAGGGATTTCTCTTGACTTCCCTCTTTGTGATTCATCTTGGTTTGATGTAACACAGCAGCATGTTTCTGGATGCATATGACATTCTTGTATTAAATTACAGAGTAACATCTTTTTATGTTCATGTGGATTTTAGTGTCCAAATTCAGGGATTTTCTCAGAATGCTGTTCCACCTGAGGTCTTTAGCACATTAGTGTTTTGTTTAGCCATTGGTAGTTTCGTGATAAAAATATCATTTATAATGTGATATATTGTTTTGTTGGAGAGAGTTTAGTCCGTGTCTGGTTCTAAGTCGAGTCGAATCTACATTTTGGTCCGAGTCACACAGTATTAACCCACTTCTTACTTGTTTCAGGATACATTTTATTCCTTGCTCTCGTCATTGACCGGCTACACAGCTACATCAGAGAGATGCGAGGGCTGAAGAAGAACCTGGAGGCTGTGTCGAAGCAGAACAAGACCTTAGAAGAAGCAAAATCTGGAAGGTCCGACGAGAGCAAGCCACACCACAACGACATTGCTTCGCTGAACGAGGAGATCAAGAAGCTGAAGCGGCAACTGAAAGAAAAGGCGGAGGAGGCCAAGGATGCAGAGGCCAAAGCACTAGCTGCCCAGACGCAGTCTGAAGGTCTTGCGCGCAAATATGACCGCCTGCTGGAGGACAACAAGCATCTCCATGACCAGCTGCAGTCAGGAGACATCCCGCTGTCGCGTTCGGATGGCAAGAAGAATGCCTAAGTTGTGGTTGGTCCTCATCAAGCTAGGTAAACCTACATTTTGTCCATGACATAGTCATCATAGTGTAAGTTTGGATGACAGGTCAATTCTTACTCTTTTTTGCTGTGCTGTCTACCAGTCGGAAACTCCTGCAAGCCTGAAGACAGTTGCGAGATGAAAATGACGTCGGTTACTGATAATCAGCCATCGGAGTAGTACCATCTTTACATAAATGTTCTGGTACTGTGTACCAGAACGCAAAAATATCACTCAACCTCTTACAGCCAGGTTAGCCGAGACTATGCGAAGATGCTCGCCTGTAAACATCTGATGGTGTTCGACTGAATGTTCTTAGTCTGATCAAAGTCGTAGTTAGAACATGAGAGGTATTCATATCTCGACAAATCTGGCTGCTGGTTGTCTTCGCCATCGACTTACTTGTCCAAACATAGAGAAGCCGTCATTGAACTCTGGTTACCCTTTCATAAATTTCGACAAAACTTGGACAACAAATAACTTGTCTATAACAGTAGCGGGTAAGCCTGAATCCTGGCAACGATATGCTGGTGGCAGGTTCTACCATTTCAATCATTAATCAGTTCCGAAGCGTAATTTGATATAATGGGACGGAGTCATTAGCGGAACAAAGTTAGATATACGTGCACACCGCGTATGTTAGACGGAAATCTCTCATCAAAGGTGCATGGATCACTACGACGACGTACCACGGTACCAGCAATGAGACGAGACTTCATGCCATGGCGCATCACGGCCGGTCACGACAAGATCTCATCGCACACACGCCAAGATCTGTAGCCATGATGACCCAATCTCCACTGCGTCCGTATCCACGTCCTTTACGGATTCGGGCGTAGGTCCATACACACATATTATCCATTTTCAAGGTAATGATATATGCTCATACAAGGCGACGGCTTTTCGACCCATGCCCTTTCCTTCTAAAGCTCGGCGGTCTTCCTTCTTGCCTTGAAAGGAAATTCTCCGATATCCTGCTGCCGGGCCCGCAGGGCAGTGGGACCCGGATGAAATATGATACGCCCAAGATCTCTCAGCTGCGAGTGAGGCGTGCCCAGTATTTTTCTCACGAGTTGATACGAACTTTGGGCACGCAGAGATCTTCCATGGGAATGCACGTGCAAAATGAGACATGATGGGCGTTGCTTCTTTTTCTGCTGGTGGTTGTTGGTGAGTGGAAGACGACTAGCTATTAGCTTGTCGGTTGCAATTGTGCTAACAGTCTTGATCACACCATCTAAAAAAACAAGACTTGGTCACAGGGCGTTGAACCCATCTTGTACCATATTGCTGTTTCCCGTGAATTCTGTTGTACTCCCTCTGTAAACTAATATAAAAGCGTTTAGATTACTAAAGTAGTGATCTAAATGCTCTTATATTAGTTTACGGAGGGAGTACCATATTGCTCTTTTTTTTCTCGTTTATATCTATCGCGTGAAATGCATGTGTGAATGCTCATGTACATGTCCGTTAGTTGTGTAGGACGGGTTCGAGTGGAACATGTAGAGGACAAAAACCGAGAAGAGAAGCGTGTTTAGGAATTGATCACAATGTGTTGCTGCTTTTTTCGAGGAGGTGACAACGTGTTATTCACATTGTTTAATTATTTAGTATCTTTGCGTTGCATTTTCAAATTATCCTGGCCACTTTATTATAGGAATTTCAAATTATTTTAACCTCCAAAGTAAGATTAGAGCCCGGGAGACACTCCTTGGGTCCAAACCATTCGGTTTTGACATGCTATACACCTCACAAAATCGGTGTAGAAGACCATCCTCTCCTAAATCTTTCTAGTTTTAGATGGTGTAGCACCCACATGATCGAAACATTTCTTCAACCGCATTGCTATCTACACATTTGTGTGGAACATCTGAAAGAGAGAGATAGAAAAACCTACCAAACACTTTAGCCGTGGCTTCTTTGACAAGGGACATGACCAACCTTCCCTGGCAGTGGCGGAGCCAGGAAAATGGGACGAGGAGGGCCAAGTGTTCTTAAGTCTTGTTGGGGAGGGCCATTCCATGAAAATGCATCATTTTAGCAAAAAAAGAAAAAAAATCGTTGTTCACATTAATGCTAGGCTTAAATAGGTGACATTAGGTGTGGTGGGGGTTGCTGGTCCCCTCTGTCTCTGCCAACGTTCCCTGGTTTGGCCCTTTGGCCTCTCGGTTGTCATGTGTGTTATGTTTTGATTATCCAGGCGGCCAGTTTTTACTTACATGCTCACTCATCATTTTTATTCTCTTGTTGTTGCCTTGCCCCATGGCTTCTGTCTACTTCAAACCTTCACTTTCACTCCTTCCTTTCGTGGAAAATGAAAACCACTGACACATACTGCACTTGCATTAGACTTGTAGGACTCTCAAATCTAAGAAAGCTAATATGGAAAAGAACATAGGTTTATCAAGGAAACATATTATGGAGAAACTACATCAAATTCAACAACAAAAATGCACACATGATAGTGCCAATGTCAGCATTGTAAACTGAGACATGAGAACCCGTCAGTAGCAGTAGAGGATACACGGTCTTTTTAATAGATGGGGCAACTTGGCATATTTAATATTTCCTGTACAAGAATAAGCTTGACACCAATGGCGAAGGCTTTTAGTCCGAAGATCTACTATCTGCAAATTTTCCGAAAATTTGGGTAAGGCTTGTCCCACCTAGACCACCCACTGGAACTCATGGTGGGCCTCTGTCCAACATGGTGCCATCATGTCCTAAAATGATCCCGTGGTTGGGGAAAAAAATACATTTTCATAAAAATTTAATTGGACTCTCACAATATAAAGGGAATTTGAAAATTCCATTGTCTGGAGTGGACTACAACAGTCGGGCTAGTGTGGTCCGCAAAAATGGTCTAAACCGGAGTAGGTATGACAATTAAACTTGAGAGTGAACATATATAGCACATTCCTTAAAATTGCGCAATTGATGGTGCAATCGAATCTAACACCGAGAGGAAAGGGGATCTCAGGCCTCGCGTTGTCATTTTGGTTGGGTTCTCTGGTCCTAGAACCAATTTTGATGCATTTTGTGTTTTTGCGCTTTAATGTTCTAGTTGACCTGTCCTGTTCTCATACACCACTCGTGCACGTACCACCACTTAATGCTCCAAGAACATGAGGTTGAGGCTAGTCAGTCACATGTATACACACGTATCCAAGCTGGTTGGGCGAAACGTGCCGAACCTAGCTAGTAGTCCAGTTCAACAGGAGGCCGTGGACCTCACTTGAATTGAGCCAGCAAACACCGATGACCGATCGATCACAGTCCCACCACCCAACATTTCATCGGCCAACCAACGAACATATGTGGCTCACACAGTCCTGTGACCATTAACCAACAACCGCGTGCCTCTCTCACAGACTCACACGAGTGGGCTAATTAAGCCAACCAATTGATCCATCCATCTACTAATCTAGGTATAACACAGCGATAGCTAGCTAGCCCGGCGACAGCAATATGATGCGCATCTGCGTGCCGTCGCTTGCAAGCCAACAATCAACGCTACGGCATGCAGGCATTGCATTGCCCACTTGTAGCTTTCCGCCCTCCCAACAACTGCATGCGTCCGACTCGGGCAGCTAGCAAGCCTTCCATCGAAAGGGAAAAAGAACGACGGAGAGGTACGTTGCTATCACAAGAAAGGCATATTCCCAGACGATCCAGCACTAGCGTTGCAGGGGACGACGATCGGCGCACGCACGCATGGCTCGGCTGCATGGTTCTTTTCGCCCGCACCAACAAGGCTTCGCTTATGCACGTCTTTTCTTTTTTACTTTACGTACGTATTTGTTTTTTTAACTCAGTACAAACGCAAGCGCTCATATACACGCATACATTCACCTCTATGAACGCGCACATACACACCCTACCCCTATGAGCACCTTCGAAAGACTGAGCCGGCATATCATTTTGAAATTTACGAAGTCACCGTAGGCACCTCGTCGTCGACGGGAACGTCACCTTTCACTGAATGTGCATCGCCGGAAATCCTGAAATAATTACAGGAATAAATGCGTGCACCAGAATTTTAACCCTGATGGGCTGGAGATACCACAGTCCCTCTAATTATTCAACCACAGGTTGGTTCGCTACGTATTTGTTTTTAGATTGGTCGATCAGCATCAAGTTTCTGCATGCATTGAAGGGATTTAGGCCCTGTTTGGTTACATGGATTAGATTAGAAAATGTCTCTTTTAGTCCCTATGTAATCAAATAGGAGGGACTTTTTTTTTAAGAGACTAGAAAAAAACTTTACTGGAGGATCTTTTTTCTTTAGTCCCTATGACTAAAAAGAGTCTAGTCTTTTGCAACCAAACACCCCTTTATTCTTAATATATGGATGTGTACATCTTGTGACGCAGAGGCCGGGTAATCCCCTTTCGAGGGAAAAATAATCCGACAATATGACATGAAGTTTTTGCATTCCTTGAAATCGGTTGCTCTTCCTTGTTCTGATTGTCGGTAACACGGCATGATATACAAAAGTGGTACTCCCTATAATCCAAATTAATTGACGTAACTTTTATACAATGTATATTTTATGTTGTATAGAGGTTGCGCCAATTAATTTGAATTGGAGGGATTACTATTGTATGACCGGGATTACCCCATTGATCACTGTTTCCGGATCTGGCCATTGTTCGATGGGTCGATCTGTATATAGTTGTAGGAGTTCACAGATTACAAGCCGTCTTTATGCACGTGAAAGAACAGCTGTGAACGTCGTGAGGCCAAATTGCCAATGGAGGCAGGAGCTAATATGTACAGCGCAGGCAGTAGATAGCCAGCCGTACGTGCGTGCTCAAAGCCTCAAAGGAACGAGGCCATCTCATCCCCAGCTGTTGTTAGCGAGACAGAGCTCTAATGGTCCTTGGCTCCTTGCTGTTCGCTGCTAGCATCCACAGCTCACACCAGTAGTTTCATGCCAACCTTACGTGCATGCATTTCTATTTAATCAACCTCCTCCTTTTCCTAGCGGCGGAGCTAGCAAATTGTCAAAGCCTGGGAACACCACAAGTTAAAATGCTTCACTTAGAGCTACCAAGAATCACAAGTATCACACATTTAGGTATAGTTGTAAGCAGAACTATTAGATACAATAATATTAAGAGAAACTTCACAAACCTAAAATTTGAATAAGTCCAACTAGAAATGGCACGATCAACATTTAATTGCAGAATTTCTCTGTAAATTACGGAGAATAGCTCATGTAGTTGTCACATGCCACTGATAGCCCTTGCCATCGCTGGTCTGGTCTGATGCTACTTGCAGCCTTGTGATTCTTTTTTTTGAAAGATCTAACACTGCTGGCATTCATATATTAGGCAGGAAGCAATGGGAAAAACAAATACATGGCGTAGATCCTAGGATCATAGGGTCAGAAAGAACTGAAAATTACATTAGCCAATTCTTGTCGGAGGCTGTGCGAAGGGTAGTTCTAGACATCGTGCTCCTGCTTGGCGCCATAATTGAATGGCACGACGGCTTGCTGCCACCATGTCGCTGGCCAGCACCTGCTTTGCCCGAAAAATACAGTTGTTTCGCTCGAGCCATATCTCCCAGAGCACCAACAGGATGACAGACTTGATCCCCTTCCGGCCTTCTCCTGGTGTGGCAGCGACGATTGCTTCGACAATGCCAGTCACCCTGTCAATGCAGCTCCACGTTACCGGGCTCGCTGCTCCGCAGCCGGTCTAGGTTGCCAGTGTCTCCCAAACCTTCCTGGCGATCGAGCAGCGCCTGAACAAATGCACCAAGCATTCCAGACTTCTGAAATAGAAATGGCAGAAGTACCCGTTGCTCCAGTCGCGTCTTTGCAATCTATCGTTGCACCATAATCTGTTGAGGTGCAGAAGCCAGCCGAACACCTTCAGTTTCCTCGGGGCCCAGGTGTCCCATATCAGGCCTTTGAATCATGATCTCTGCATGCCCTGGAATTGTGCCTGGTAGGCAGAGGCAGCAGAATAGATGCCATTGCCAGTCCAGTTCCATCGAATGTCGTCTTCGGCCTCTAGCTTTAAGCTCGTCCTAGCTCCAGCTATCAGTCGTGCCATAGACAGGAAATCATGCAGCAGAGGGGTAGTGTCACCATGTGCCAGGTCTTTGATCCAGATATCGTCAAACAGAGCAGCTCTAACTAATCTTGTCTTCCGCCGGGAGTGCTTGAAGAGCCTAGGAAAAGCAGTCCTAAGGGGTTGCCCATTAACCGAAGAGCAGGTCCAGAATCTGGCTCGTTCACCATTGCCAATAGAGATCACTATCACCGCATTGAAAATGACTCCATTCCAACCCAAGCACGCTGAGGGTTCTTCCATGCGTGCCATAGCCATCTAAGCCGCAGCACTCTGTTGAACTTCTGCGGGTCGAGGATGCCAAGGCCGCCGTAATCAATCGGGGTGCACACCTTGGCCCAACTAACTTTGCATTTTCCCCCGGTCATCTCCTCATCATGCGCCCAAAGGAATCGTGTTCTCGATTTGTCGGCCTCCCTCAGTAGCTTCTTCAGGACTCGGAGAGCGGTGAGGGTGAAAGTTGGCGGAGAGGTCAGGACCGCACAAACAAGTACATGAAGCCATGCAATGGACATGAGCTTCAACTTCCAGCCTTCCAGTCGAGCTCGGATGCGATCGATCACAAACCGGAGGTGCACCAACTTGATTCTCGATGGTGTGATTGGCAATCCAAGGTAAGTTATTGGGAATTGCTTGGTCGGCCCTCCAAAATTCCGTAGAACCTCGGCCACGTTGATATCCTCATAGCGAATGGGCGTTGCAGTTGACTTGCTAAGATTAATCCCGAGTCCCGCTGCCTCCCCAAAATCGTGGAAAATGCTCATGAGAGCCTCAATCTCTTCGGCAATCGGGTTAGCAAAGAGGACGACATCGTCTGCATAAAGACTGACACGAAGTTTCAGCTCCCGACCCGGCAGGGGGTTGATCAGATTTCTCTTAGTTGCCAACTGCAGCAGACGGTGCAACGGGTCAATTACGAGGATGAACAACAGCGGGGAAAGGGGGTCTCCCTGCCGCAAGCCTCGCTGGTGCAGCGGCTCCACGCTCGGCACTCCATTGAGCATGATGGCCGAGCTTGAGGAGGACAACAATAAGGCAATCCAATCCCTCCATCTAGCACTAAATCCAAGGTTCTGTAACGACTCAAGCAGGTACTCCCAGGATACCCTGTCAAAAGCACGAGTGATATCAAGCTTCAGTGGAACAACCGGTGTTTTCCTTCTGTGCAGCAGCTTGACTCCATTGTGCACATACATGAATGCATTTTGATTCCAGAAAGGCAGTCTGTGCTGGAGAAATAATGTCGTTGATCACTCTGGATAGTCTAATGGAGAGGACTTTAGCAACGAGCTTGGCTATGGAATGTATAAGGCTGATTGGCCGGTAGTCAGCACCATCTTTCTTAGGTAGCAAAGTCACTAGGGCCGTGTTTAACTCACTGAAGCCCTGACCCGCCAAGCAGCAAAACTGCTCAAAAGCCAGCATGATATCGTCCTTGATGAGGCCCCAACATGCCATGAAGAAAATGCCACTAAAACCATCAGGACCGGGGGCTCTGCCAGTCGGCGAATCTTTGATAGCGGCCGAGACTTCATCGTCAATGGATTGTCAAGCCCAGCTGCTGGAACCCTGGGGAGCTACATCTGTTGCCAGTCCAAGGTCCTTCTATGCGGCGCCCACCCGCCCAAAATTGCAGCAAAATGGTCATCAATCACCCTGGCCTTGTCCTCGTGAGCTAGCATGAGCCGCCCCTGGTGTTGAATGGACTGTATGAAATTTTTGCGGCGCTCGGATACCAGTTTGGCATGAAAAAACTTCAGTTTTGCATCCCCAAGCCGCAAACCTCGCACCCTGGCTGCCTGCTTCTTACAGGCCTTCTTACCTGCCTACTTCTAAGGCAATGATTATGAAATATAGGCATCACGTCCGTGTCAAGTAGACCGAAACGATTCTGCATCTACTACTATTACTACACACATAGACCGACTCCTGTGTGCATCTAGAGTATTAAGTTCATGAAGAACAGAGTAACGCATTAAGTAAGATGACATGATGTAGAGGAATAAACTCAAGCAATATGATGTAAACCCCCATCTTTTTATCCTTGATGGCAACAATACAATACATGCCTTGTTGCGCCTACTATCACTCGAAGAGGACACCGCAAGATTGAACCCAAAGCTAAGCACTTCTCCCATTGCAAGAAAAACCAATCTAGTTGGCCAAACCAAACCGATAGTTCGAAGAGAATTACAAAGATATCAAATCATGCATAAAATAATTCAGAGAAGATTCAAATAATATTCATAGATAATTTGATCATAAATCCACAATTCATCGGATCTCGACAAACACACCGCAAAGGAAGATTACATCGGATAGATCTCCAAGAACATCGAGGAGAACATGGTATTGAGAATCAAAGAGAGAGAAGAAGCCATCTAGGTACTAGCTATGGACCCGTAGGTCTGAGGTAAACTACTCACGCTTCATCGGAAGGGCAATAGAGTTGATGTAGAAGCCCTTCGTGATCGAATCCCCCTCTGGCAGGATGCCGAAAAAGGCTCCTAGATGGGATCTCATGGGAACAAAAGGTTGAGGCGGTGGAAAAGTGTTTTCGTGGATGCTTCTGGTGGTTTGGGAATATATGTGAATATATAGGAGGAAGATCTAGGTCAGGGGGTCACCGAGGGGCCCACAAGAAAGGGGGGCGCGCCCAGGTGTCTTCTGACTTGCACTCCAAGTCTCCCAGGTGTCTTCTGGTCCAAGAAAAATCATCGCGAAGGTTTTATTCCGTTTGGTATTCCTTTTCTGCGAAACTCAAAAATAAGGAAAAAACAGAAACTGACACAGAGCTCTAGGTTAATAGGTTAGTCCCAAAAAATAATAGTATAAAATAGCATATTAATGCATATAAAACATCCAAAACAGATAATATAATAGCATGGAACAATCAAAAATTATAGATACGTTGGAGACGTATCACAACGTAACTGGGTGATTATAAATATGCTCTATAGGTATCCTCGAAGGTGTTTGTTGATTTGGCATAGATCGATATTAGGATTTGTCACTCCAAGTATAGGAGAGGTGAAGGGGAACGTAGTATTTCAAAAAAAATCCTACGATCACGCAAGATCTATCTAGGAGAAGCATAGCAACGAGCGGGGAGAGTGTGTCCACGTACCCTCGTAGACCGAAAGCGGAAGCGTTAAGTAACGCGGCTAATGTAGTCGAACGTCTTCGCGATCCAACCGATCAAGTACCGAACGCACGACACCTCCGCGATCTGCACACGTTCAGCTCAGTGACGTCCCTCGAACTCTAGATCCAGCTGAGGCCGAGGGAGAGTTTCATCAGCACTATGGCGTGTTGACGGTGACGATGAAGTTACCGACGCAGGGCTTCGCCTAAGCACTACGACAATATGACCGAGGTGGAAATCTGTGGAGGGGGCACCGCACACGGCTAAGAAATAACCTTGTGTGTCTATGGGGTGCCCCCCTCCCCCGTATATAAAGGAGGGGGGCCGGCCGGCCTCATGGGGCGCGCCCCAAGGGGGGGAATCCTACTCCAAGGCCTCGTTTGGTTTCAAGGTTACCCCCCGGGATCCCTGCCTATTCCCCAGGCTAGGAACCCACGAGCCAACTTAGCCCTGGCCGATCCACCCGGTCATTTGGCGGCCCACGGGATATTGGTAGCCCGGCCCTTTCCACGCCTTTTCCCATGGGAGAGCCTGAAGGAAATATGCCCTACAGGCAATAATAAAGTTATTATTTATTTCCTTATATCATGATAAATGTTTATTATTCATGCTAGAATTGTATTAACCGGAACATGATACATGTGTGAATACATAAACAAACAGAGTGTCACTAGTATGCCTCTACTTGACTAGCTCGTTAATCAAAGATGGTTATGTTTCCTAACCATAGACATGAGTTGTCATTTGATTAACGGGATCACATCATTAGGAGAATGATGTGATTGACATGACCCATTCCGTTAGCTTAGTACTTGATCGTTTAGTTTGTTGCTATTGCTCTTCATGAATTATACATGTTCCTATGACTATGAGATTATATAACTCCCGTTTACCGGAGGAACACTTTGTGTGCTACCAAACGTCACAACGTAAATGGGTGATTATAAAGGTGCTCTACAGGTGTCTTCGAAGGTACTTGTTGGGTTGGCGTATTTCGAGATTAGGATTTGTCACTCCGATTGTCGGAGAGGTATCTCTGGGCCCTCTCGGTAATGCACATCACTTAAGCCTTGCAAGCATTGCAACTAATGAGTTAGTTGTGGGATGATGTATTACGGAACGAGTAAAGAGACTTGCCAGCAACGAGATTGAACTAGGTATTGAGATACCGACGATCGAATCTCGGGCAAGTAACATACCGATGACAAAGGGAACAACATATGTTGTTATGCGGTCTGACCGATAAAGATCTTTGTAGAATATGTGGGAGCCAATATGAGCATCCAGGTTCCACTATTGGTTATTGACCGGAGAAATGTCTCGGTCATGTCTACATAGTTCTCGAACCCGTAGGGTACGCACGCTTAAAGTTTCGATGACGGTTATATTATGAGTTTATGAGTTTTGATGTACCGAAGGTTGTTCAGAGTCCCGGATGTGATCACGGACATGAAGAGGAGTCTCGAAATGGTTGAGACATGAAGATTGATATATTGGAAGCCTATATTTGGATATCGGAAGTGTTCTGGGTGAAATCGGGATTTTACCGGAGTACCGAGGGGTTACCGGAACCCCCCGGGGGCTTAATGGGCCATAGTGGACCTTTGTGGAGAAGAGGAGAGGCGGCCAGGGCAGGGCCGCGCGCCCCTCCCCCCTAGTCCGAATAGGACAAGGAGAGGGGGCGGCGCCCCCCTTTCCTTCCTCTCTCCCTCCTCTTTCCCCCTCCACTCCTAATCCAACAAGGAAAAGGGAGGGAGTCCTACTCCCAGTGGGAGTAGGACTCCTCCTGGCTCGCCCCTCCTGGCCGGCCGCACCTCCCCCCTTGCTCCTTTATATACTGGAGCAGGGGGCTCCTAGAGACACAACAATTGATCGTTTGATCTTTTAGCTGTGTGCGGTGCCCCCCTCCACAATAGTCCACCTCGATAATACTGTGGCAGTGCTTAGGCGATGCCCTGCGTCGGTAGAACATCATCATCGTCACCACGCCATCGTGCTGACGAAACTCTAGCTCAAACACTCGGCTGGATTGGAGTTCGAGGGACATCATCGGGATGAACGTGTGCTGAACTCGGAGGTGCCGTGCGTTCGGTACTTGATCGGACGGATCGTGAAGATGTATGACTACATCAACCGCGTTGTGCTAACGCTTCCGCTTTCGGTCTACGAGAGTACGTGGACAACACTCTCCCCTCTCATTGCTATGCATCACCATGATCTTGCGTGTGCGTAGGATTTTTTTTGAAATTACAACGTTCCCCAACAGTGGCATCCGAGCCAGGTTTTATGCGTTGATGTTATATGCACGAGTAGAACACAAGTGAGTTATGGGCGATATAAGTCATACTTCTTACTAGCATGTCATACTTTGGTTCGGCGGTATTGTTGGATGAAGCGGCCCGGACCGACATTACGCGTACGCTTACGCGAGACTGGTTCTACCGACGTGCTTTGCACATAGGTGGCTGGCGGGTGTCAGTTTCTCCAACTTTAGTTGAACCGAGTGTGGCTACTCCCGGTCCTTGCGAAGGTTAAAACAACATTAACTTGACAAACTATCGTTGTGGTTTTTGATGCGTAGGTAAGAACGGTTCTTGCTAAGCCCGTAGCAGCCACATAAAACTTGCAACAACAAAGTAGAGGACGTCTAACTTGTTTTTGCAGGGCATGTTGTGATGTGATATGGTCAAAGCATGATGCTAAATTTTTTGTATGAGATGATCATGTTTTGTAACCGAGTTATCGGCAACTGGCAGGAGCCATATGGTTGTCGCTTTATTGTATGCAATGCAATCGCCCTGTAATGCTTTACTTTATCACTAAGCGGTAGCGATAGTCGTAGAAGCATAAGATTAGCGAGACGACAACGATGCTAGGATGGAGATCAAGGTGTCGCGCCGGTGACGATGGTGATCATGACGGTGCTTCGGAGATGGAGATCACAAGAACGAGATGATGATGGCCATATCATATCACTTATATTGATTGCATGTGATGTTTATCTTTTATGCATCTTATCTTGCTTTGATTGACGATAGCATTATAAGATGATGTGTCACTAAATTTCAAGATAAAAGTGTTGTCCCTGAGTATGCACCGTTGCCAAAGTTCATCGTGCACAGACACCACGTGATGATCGGGTGTGATAAACTCTACGTCCATCTACAATGGGTGCAAGCCAGTTTTGCACACGCAGAATACTCAGGTTAAACTTGACGAGCCTAGCATATGCAGATATGGCCTCGGAACACTAAGACCGAAAGGTTGAGCGTGAATCATATAGTAGATATGATCAACATAGTGATGTTCACCATTGAAAACTACTCCATTTCACATGATGATCAGTTATGGTTTAGTTGATTTGGATCACGTGATCACTTAGATGATTAGAGGGATGTCTATCTAAGTGGGAGTTCTTAAGTAATATGATTAATTGAACTTAAATTTATCATGAACTTAGTACCTGATAGTATCTTGCTTTTCTATGTTGATTGTAGCCCGTGCTGTTGTTTTGTTGAATTTTAATGCGTTCCTTGAGAAAGCAAAGTTGAAAGATGATGGTAGCAATTACACGGACTGGGTCCGTAACTAGATGATTATCCTCATTGCTGCACAGAAGAGTTACGTCCTGGATGCACCGCTAGGTGTACCACCTGCGCCAGCAACTGCAGACATTGTGAATGCCTGGCAGTCACGTGTTGATGACTACTTGATAGTTCAGTGTGCCATACTTTACGACTTAGAACCGGGACTTCAACGACGTTTTGAACGTCATGGAGCATATGAGATGTTCCAGGAATTGAAGTTAATATTTCAAAAGAATGTCCGGATTGAGAGATATGAAGTCTCCAATAAGTTCTACAGCTGCAAGATGGAGGAGAATAGCTCTATCAGTGAGCATATACTCAAGATGTCTGGGTACTGCAATCACTTAATTCAACTGGGAGTTAATCTTCCGGATGATAGCGTCATTGACAGAATTCTTCAATCACTGCCACCATGCTACAAGAGCTTCGTGATGAACTATAACATGCAAGGGAGGGATAAGACGATTCCCGAGCTCTTCGCAATGCTAAAGGCTGCGGAGGTAGAAATCAAGAAGGAGCATCAAGTGTTGATGGTCAATAAGACCACCAGTTTCAAGAAAAAGGGCAAAGGGAAGAAGGAGGGGAACTTTAAGAAGAACTGCAAGCAAGTTTCTCCTCAAGAGAAGAAACCCAAGTCTGGACCTAAGCCTGAGACTGAGTGCTTCTACTACAAGCAGACTGGTGACTGGAAGCGGAACTGCCCCAAGTATTTGGCGGATAAGAAGGATGGCAAGGTGAACAAAGGTATATGTGATATACATATGTGTACCTTACCAGAGCTCGTAGTAGCACCTGGGTATTTGATACTGGTTATGTTGCTAATATTTGCAACTCGAAACAGGGACTACAGATTAAGCGGACACTGGCTAAGGATGAGGTGACGATGCGCGTGGGAAATGGTTCCAAAGTTGATGTGATCGCCGTCGGCACGCTGCCTCTACATCTACCTTCGGGATTAATATTAGACCTAAATAATTGTTATTTGGTACCAGCGTTGAGCATGAACATTATATCTGGATCTTGTTTGATGCAAGACGGTTATTCATTTAAATCAGAGAATAATGGTTATTCTATTTATATGAATAATATCTTTTATGGTCATGCACCCTTGAAGAGTGGTCTATTTTTGATGAATCTCGATAGTAGAAATACACATATTCATAATGTTGAAGCCAAAAGATGCAGAGTTGATAATGATAGTGCAACTTATTTATGGCACTGCCATTTGGGTCATATTGGTGTAAAGCATATGAAGACACTCCATGGTGATGGACTTTTGGAATCACTTGATTATGAATCACTTGGTACTTGCGAACCATGCCTCATGGGCAAGATGACTAAAACGCCGTTCTCCGAAACTATGGAGCGAGCAACTGATTTGTTGGAGATCATACATACTGATGTATGTGGTCCAATGAATGTTGAGGCTCGCGGCGGATATCGTTATTTTCTCACCTTCATAGATGATTTAAGCAGATATGGGTATATCTTCTTAATGAAACATAAGAAAAGTTCAAAGAATCTCAGAGTGAAGTTGAAAATCATCGTAACAAGAAAATAAAGTTTCTATGATCTGATCGTGGAGGAGAATATATGAGTTACGAGTCTGGTCTACATTTGAAATAATGCGGAATAGTTTCGCAACTCACGCCACCCGGAACACCACTGCGTAATGGTGTGTCCGAACGTCGTAGTCGTACTTTACTAGATATGGTGCGATCTATGATGTCTCTTACTGATTTACCGCTATCATTTTGGGGTTATGCTTTAGAGACGGCTGTATTCACGTTAAATAGGGCACCATCGAAATCCGTTGAGACGATGCCTTATGAACTGTGGTTTGGCAAGAAACCAAAGTTGTCGTTTCTTAAAGTTTGGGGCTGCGATGCTTATGTGAAAAAGCTTCAACCTGATAAGCTCGAACCCAAATCAGATAAATGTGTCTTCATAGGATACCCAAAGGAGACTGTTGGGTACACCTTCTATCACAGATCAGAAGGCAAGACATTCGTTGCTAAGAATTGATCCTTTCTAGAGAAGTAGTTTCTCTCGAAATAAGTGAGTGGAAGGAAAGTAGAACTTGATGAGGTAACTGTACCTGCTCCCTTATTGGAAAGTAGTTCATCACAGAAACCGGTTCCTGTGACGCCTACACCAATTAGTGAGGAAGTTAATGATGATGATCATGGAACTTCAGATCAAGTTGTTACTGAACCTCGTAGGTCAACCAGAGTAAGATCCACACCAGAGTGGTACGGTAATCCTTTTCTGGAGGTTATGTTACAAGACCATGACGAACCTACGAACTATGAAGAAGCGATGGTGAGCCCAGATTCCGCAAAATGGCTTGAGGCCATGAAATCTGAGATGGGATCCATGTATGAGAACAAAGTGTGGACTTTGGTTGACTTGCCCAATGATTGGCAAGCCATTGAGAATAAATGGATCTTCAAGAAGAAGACTAACGCTGACGGTAATGTTATTGTCTATAAAGCTCGACTTGTTGCAAAAGGTTTTCGACAAGTTCAAGGGATTGACTACGATGAGAATTTCTCACCCGTAGCGATGCTTAAGTCTGTCCGAATCATGTTAGCAATTGCCGCATTTTATGATTATGAAATTTGGCAAATGGATGTCAAAACTGCATTCCTGAATGGATTTCTGGAAGAAGAGTTGTATATGATGCAACCAGAAGGTTTTGTTGATCCAAAGGGAGCGAACAAAGTGTGCAAGCTCCAGCGATCCATTTATGGACTGGTGCAAGCCTCTCGGAGTTGGAATAAACGCTTTGATAGTGTGATCAAAGCATTTGGTTTTGTACAGACTTTTGGAGAAGCCTGTATTTACAAGAAAGTGAGTGGGAGCTCTGTATCATTTCTGATATTATATGTGGATGACATATTGATGATTGGAAATGATATAGAATTTCTGGATAGCATAAAGGGATACTTGAATAAAAGTTTTTCAATGAAAGACCTCGGTGAAGCTGCTTATATATTGGGCATCAAGATCTATAGAGATCGATCAAGACGCTTAATTGGACTTTCTCAAAGCACATACCTTGACAAAGTTTTGAAGAAGTTCAAAATGGATCAAGCAAAGAAAGGGTTCTTGCCTGTGTTACAAGGTGTGAAGTTGAGTAAGACTCAATGCCCGACCACTTCAGAAGATAAAGAGAAGATGAAAGATGTTCCCTATGCTTCAGCCATAGGCTCTATCATGTATGCAATGCTGTGTACCAGACCTGATGTGTGCCTTGCTATAAGTCTAGCAGGGAGGTACCAAAGTAATCTAGGAGTGGATCACTGGACAACGGTCAAGAACATCCTGAAATACCTGAAAAGGACTAAGGATATGTTTCTCGTTTATGGAGGTGACAAAGAGCTAGTCGTAAATGGTTACGTCGATGCAAGCTTTGACACTGATCTGGACGATTGTAAATCGCAAACCGGATACGTGTTTACATTGAACGGTGGAGCTGTCAGTTGGTGCAGTTCTAAACAAAGCGTCGTAGCGGGATCTACATGTGAGGCGGAGTACATAGCTGCTTTGGAAGCATCAAATGAAGGAATCTGGATGAAGGAGTTCATATCCGATCTAGGTGTCATACCTAGTGCATCGGGTCCAATGAAAATCTTTGGTGACAATACTGGTGCAATTGCCTTGGCGAAGGAATCCAGATTTCACAAGAGAACCAAGCACATCAAGAGAAGCTTCAATTCCATCCGGGATCTAGTCCAGGTGGGAGACATAGAAATTTGCAAGATACATACAGATCTGAATGTTGCAGACCCGTTGACTAAGCCTCTTCCACGAGCAAAACATGATTAGCACCAAGACTCCATGGGTGTTAGAATCATTATTGTGCAATCTAGATTATTGACTCTAGTGCAAGTGGGAGACTGAAGGAAATATGCCCTAGAGGCAATAATAAAGATATTATTTATTTCCTTATATCATGATAAATGTTTATTATTCATCCTAGAATTGTATTATCCGGAAACATGATACATGTGTGAATACATAAACAGACAGAGTGTCACTAGTATGCCTCTACTTGACTAGGTCGTTAATCAAAGATGGTTATGTTTCCTAACCATAGACATGAGTTGTCATTTGATTAACGGGATCACATCATTAGGAGAATGATGTGATTGACATGACCCATTCCGTTAGCTTAGCACTTGATCATTTAGTTTGTTGCTATTGATTTCTTCATGACTTATACATGTTCCTATGACTATGAGATTATGCAACTCCCGTTTACCGGAGGAACACTTTATGTGCTACCAAACATCACAACGTAACTGGATGATTATAAAGGTGCTCTACAGGTGTCTCCGAAGGTACTTGTTGGGTTGGCGTATTTCGAGATTAGGATTTGTCACTCCGATTGTCGGAGAGGTATCTCTGGGCCCTCTCGGTAATGCACATCACTTAAGCCTTGCAAGCATTGCAACTAATGAGTTAGTTGCGAGATGATGTATTACGGAACGAGTAAAGAGACTTGCCGGTAACGAGATTAAACTAGGTATTGAGATACCGACGATCGAATCTCGGGCAAGTAACATACCGATGACAAAGGGAACAACGCATGTTGTTATGCGGTCTGACCAATAAAGATCTTCGTAGAATATGTGGGAGCCAATATGAGCATCCAGGTTCCTCTATTGGTTATTGACCGGAGACGTGTCTCGGTCATGTCTACATAGTTCTCGAACCCGTAGGGTCCGCATGCTTAAAGTTTCGATGATGGTTATATTATGAGTTTATGAGTTTTGATGTACCGAAGGTTGTTCAGAGTCCCGTATGTGATCGCAGACATGACGAGGAGTCTCGAAATGGTCGAGACATGAAGATTGATATATTGGAAGCCTATATTTGGATATCGGAAGTGTTCCGGGTGAAATCGGGATTTTACCGGAGTATCGACGGGTTACCGGAACCCCCCGGGGGCTTAATGGGCCATAGTGGGCCTTTGTGGAGAAGAGGAGAGGCGGCCAGGGCAGGGCCGCGCGCCCCTCCCCCCTAGTCCGAATAGGACAAGGAGAGGGGGGCGACGCCCCCCCTTTCCTTCCTCTCTCCCTCCTCTTTCCCCCTCCACTCCTAATCCAACAAGGAAAAGAGAGGGAGTCCTACTCTCGGTGTGAGTAGGACTCCTCCTGGCGCGCCCCTCCTGGCCGGCCACACCTCCCCCCTTGCTTGATTATATACGGGGGCAGGGGGCACCCTAGAGACACAACAATTGATCGTTTGATATTTTAGCCGTGTGCGGAGCCCCCTCCACCATAGTCCACCTCGATAATACTGTAGCGGTGCTTAGGCGAAGCCCTGCGTCGGTAGAACATCATCATCGTCACCACGCCATCGTGCTGACGAAACTCTCCCTCAAACACTCGGCTGGATTGGAGTTCGAGGGACGTCATCGGGTTGAACGTGTGCTGAACTCGGAGGTGCCGTGCGTTCGGTACTTGATCGGTTGGATCGTGAAGACGTACGACTACATCAACCGCGTTGTGCTAACGCTTCCGCTTTCGGTCTACGAGGGTACGTGGACAACACTCTTCCCTCTCGTTGCTATGCATCACCATGATCTTGCGTGTGCATAGGAATTTTTTTGAAATTACTACGTTCCCCAACAGAGCCTTCCACGCCTATAGTGGTCGGGGACGAAACCCTCGCTCTCTCGGTCTTGCGAACGAGAGGCGGCGGCGGCAAGATCCAAGAGCGACGCACCACCACGCTCCGCCCTCCTCCGTCCAAGGCTCCGCCCGGCAACTGGAGGTGACGCACCACCGTCTACACCTCCACGACCTGCTCCTTCGGCGGGGGCAACGGTGACCGGGGTCATCATCCTCCCTCTTCCCGGATCTCTCTGCCTCAAAGCTTCACTCATCTCCGGCGAAGACGACGGCCATAGATCATTCTCCTCTTTCTCATCAAGGTTATCCCCTCCTCCTCCTCTTCCACTCACTATTTTTCTTTTCCTTGATGATTTCTTTCCCGCTACACGCACTGACGAGCGTCTATACAGATCAAGGGAGCTCCTCTCCTGTTTGAGGTTTGTACCCCAAGTGAGCAGCTGTACTGAAGAACATGGAATGCTTTGAAGTGCTCAATCTATCCTGACCTCACAAGTGAGCACATCCATCTTTACCTCCCTGTGATGCTAATCTATATGCACAATGTTCTAGTATATTGTGAAGAGGGCAAAATTTGTTTGTAGGTGGGTTCATTCAAGGAGGTAGGATTGATGCAAAATGTTAGTTGAATGACACATGAGATGAACTATATCATAGAAAGCTCGGTGGTCACTATGGTTGTAGGTGGGATGGGTCTGTTGCTGTTTTGGTTTGGCGTGGGTAGCTGAACTTGTTCGGGTGGAAGAAGATGTTGCTTGCTAGGTTAAGATTGTTGATGGCAATAAAAAAACTAGTCAGTTTTTTTGGCGATGAAAAACTAGTTGAGTTGAGCGTGTTTGTTTTTTTGTACCCATTGTATGCTAGTTGAGTGAAGGTTGCTTGTGTAGACTATATATGCAAGTCCGATGGATACTGCTTTTGTTGCTCCTATTGGTCCCTAGTCTCTAGTTGCTGCTGTTGCGAGCAAAAATGTTTGTCTGCTCCTTCATGGATATGATGTGATGCCATTCTTTGGTTGATGAGGACTACACTTATTTTATCGATTTGTCGTTGTGGCTAGCCGGCTGGAGTTCACATCTCTTTGACTGACTGACTACAGTCGATTTGTTGCTCTATCGATTTGAGGTGTTACTACCTTGTATCGTTTGAGGTGTTACTACTGAGTCCGGTCGCATACTTGTTGTAGTTCTGTTTGTTCTTTCATTCCAACCTGTGCTACCTACTGCCAAAATTTGATCGATCCTCCTGACTGATCATTATTTTCTAGTAGGTGTTGATTTGTGGGTCTACTCTATTTAGTTATCTATATGTATCTATTCATTATTTTATCGTGTTTCAAATGCAGGTGCTCTGACATTGGAAGTTGGCTTTATCCGAAGACTTTGTGTTCAATTGCTTGGTGCCTTTTGATACGTGGGTCATTGAGAAGTTTTCACTCAGAGTAAGAAAGGTATGTGACGGAGTCATCCCTTTGACATGGTCACTGAGGAAGCTTAAATTATGCAAAACTACTGCTCTTGTGATGTTATTTTCTCTGCCTAGCATTGAAAGTGGTCTTATTTTAGTATATGAGAAAACTGATGCTCTAAATTATGTACGTAGATGTAACAATAGAAATGGTATTATCTTTGTATTCACTCCTGAGCTTCCTAGGCTCCTAGCTATTGGTTCTTTGTAGCCCATAATAGAGATGGTATTATTATTGCTTTATTTATAATTATTATCATTGTATTAATTTTGTTTTCATTGGGTTTAATAGTGATGGATTCTAGGAGAAATAAAATTATTAAGATTATCTCGCAAGAACAAGAAGAAGACGATGAACTATTTTTCCTTTTGGTTCCCGCTTTATATGCTTCCCTTTATGAGGAAAAGCATCCAGTTCACACATCATCTTTATCCAGGGTTGCAAAGGCTAAGGAAATATTAGAAGGCCACGAGAGTTGGTCTAGGGTTGAGTTTCAGATGGAACCTGAGATTTTTAAGTCTATCGCGGATTACCTTAGAGGAGAGAATCTATTGAAGGGCACGTCGTGTGTTTCTGTCGAGGAGCAATTGGCAATGTTCATGTACATGATTTCGCACAATGCTAGTAATCAAGATCTACAAAAATACTTCCAACACAGCGCAGAAACAATTCATAGGAAGATAAACAGGATTTTTGACTTAATTCCAACTCTAGCCCAACGATTTATAAGGATTCCAAGTTCACTCCAGCCCCATTCGAAGATTGTTTCGAACAATCGCTATTGGCCTTATTTCCAGGTGAACCACTACACACACATCTCCATATCCATGGAATTTTTGAAAACTTCTCCACATAGATTTCTAAACCTACCAACTTTGTTGTTTCTTTTTCAATGTGCAGAACTGCATTGGTGCTATAGATGGAACACATATCCCCGTCACTATTGCTGAAGATAAGGCCCCCCATTTAGGAATAGGAAAGGAACCCTCTCACATAATGTCATGGTTGCATGTGATTTTGATCTGAATTTCACATTTATTTCATGTAGGTGGGAAAGATCTGCATCAGATGGAGGAGTTCTTCGTTCTACTATTAGCAAGGGATTTCATGTGCCAGATGGAAAACTTTATCTCGTAGATGGTGGATATGCAAACACGCCTTCTTTTCTTGCACCATATCGAGGAGTTCGGTATCACCTGAGTGAATTTAGGAGGTGACACTCATCTAATACGGGTTATGCCGAGCATAGGGAGCTGTTCAACCATACCCATGCAATTCTCTGGAACCACATCGAAAGGAGCATTGGTGTTCTAAAAAACGTTTCCCTATCTTGAAAGTGGGAAATCACTACCCAATAGAGTCACAAATCATGATTCCGGCGGCATGTGCTATATCCCATAACATCATTAGAGCTAAAAGTGGTGATGAGGCATGGTTGGATCACCAACCACCATTAATTCCACCAGAAACATATGTTGATCTTCCAGAGGGAGATGATGTCAACCAACATCATCACAATGTGACAAACAATGGAAACACTCTTAGAGATCAGATCGCAATGCAAATGTGGGCTGATTATAACAACTAGTTAGACATGAGTTTATTTTGTAATTTTTTCCCTCACCTTTTCTTAGGTAAAGTAGTGGTAGAGAGAAATTTAACTAGTACCCCATTGTTGATTCAATAATGTAGCAATGGCAGTGCTACCTCTTGAGCACTGTGTTGGTTTTCCCCGAAGAGGAAGGGATGATGCAGCAAAGTAGCGTAAGTATTTCCCTCAATTTTTGAGAACCAAGGTATCAATATAGTAGGAGGCTACGCGCCAGTCCCTCGTACCTGCACAAAACAAATAAATCCTCGCAACCAACGCGATAAGGGGTTGTCAATCCCTACACGGCCACTTACGAGAGTGAGATCTGATAGATATGATAAGATAATATTTTTGGTATTTTTGTGATAAAGATGCAAAGTAAAATAAAAGCAAAGTAAAAAGCAAAGGAAATAACTAAGTATTGGGAGATTAATATGATGAAGATAGACCCGGGGGCCATAGGTTTCACTAGTGGCTTCTCTTGAGAGCATAAGTATTCTACGGCGGGTGAAAAAATTACTGTTGAGCAATTGACAGAATTGAGCATAGTTATGAGAATATCTAGGTATGATCATGTATATAGGCATCACGTCCGAGACAAGTAGACCGACTCCTTCCTGCATCTACTACTATTACTCCACTCATCGACCGCTATCCAGCATGCATCTAGAGTATTAAGTTAATGAAAATAGAGTAACGCCTTAAGCAAGATGACATGATGTAGAGGGATAAACTCATGCAATATGATGAAAACCCCATCTTGTTATCCTCGATGGCAACAAGACAATACGTGCCTTGCTGCCCCTAGTGTCACTGGGAAAGGACACCGCAAGATTGAACCCAAAGCTAAGCACTTCTCCCATTGCAAGAAAGATCAATCTAGTAGGCCAAACCAAACTGATAATTCAAAGAGACTTGCAAAGATAACCAATCATACATAAAAGAATTCAGAGAAGATTCAAATATTGTTCATAGATAGACTTGATCATAAACCCACAATTCATCGATCTCAACAAACACACCGCAAAAAGAAGATTACATCGAATAGATCTACACAAGAGAGGGGGAGAACATTGTATTGAGATCCAAAAAGAGAGAAGAAGCCATCTAGCTACTAACTATGGACCCGTAGGTCTGAGGTAAACTACTCACACTTCATCGGAGGGGCTATGGTGTGGATGTAGAAGCCCTTCGTGATCGATGCCCCCTCCGGCAGAGCTCTGAAACAGGCCCCAAGATGGGATCTCGTGGATACAGAAAGTTGCGGCGGTGGAATTAGGGTTTTGGCTCTGTATCTGATCGTTTGGGCGTACGTAGGTATATATAGGAGGAAGGAGTACATCGATGGAGCAACAGGGGGCCCACGAGGGTGGAGGGCGCGCCTTGGGGGGGGGGGGGTAGGCGCGCACCCCTACCTCATGGCCTCCTCTTTTGTTTCTTGACGTAGGGTCCAAGTGAAGGAAATATGCCCTAGAGGCAATAATAAAGTTATTATTTATTTCCTTATATCATGATAAATATTTATTATTCATGCTAGAATTGTATTAACCGGAAACATAATACATGTGTGAATATATAGACAAACAGAGTGTCACTAGTATGCCTCTACTTGACTAGCTCGTTAACCGAAGATGGTTATGTTTCCTAACCATAGACATGAGTTCTCATTTGATTAACAGGATCACATCATTAGGAGAATGATGTGATTGACATGACCCATTCCGTTAGCTTAGCACACGATCATTTAGTATCCTACTATTGCTTTCTTCATTACTTACACATGTTCCTATGACTATAAGATTATGCAACTCCCATTTACCGAAGGAACACTTTGTGTGCTAACAAATGTCACAACGTAACTGGGTGATTATGTATTATCCCAAATTTTCAATTTGGAATGTTATACACTAGATCATCATTGCATATCATATTTATTGCATTTTATTTATATTTATACTAGAATGTGCTAACTCAAGGACCCTCGGAGAGAGTTGGGGATTTCGTTATTTTCATATTTGAGTTGTCTCAAATTTTGAAAATAGGATCTTTTGGTTTTATTTATTTTATCTTCAATTATTTCTATTACAAAAATATGAGAGAGGGAATAAAATGACTTTCCCAAAATAAAGAAATATTGAGGATTTAATAAAAAAAATCAATTAAGATTTTATTTTGGTTTTATTTGTTATTTTATTTGAATTTAGGAAAAATGCGTGTTTTTCAAAATTGCATTTAGGCCCCAAATAAATGTTCATCCTTTGCGGCTTGATTTTAGAAGCCAGGGAAAATTTATTTCGGGATTTTTGGAGTCCGTTTAGTATTCCTTTTATTTTTTTCTCAGGAAACTATTTTAAAAAAAAACGAAACCGACCTACGGGCCGTGTCCGACCCGGACACTAGGCCCGCCCGGCTTTATTAGCCGGGGAGGCCCAGCCGGACCCCCCCAAGCCCTAGCCGCCCTAGCTCCGCGCCGCCGCCGCCTTTGCCGCTGCCGCGCTGCGCCGCCCCGCCCCGCCGCCGCCGCGCCCGCGCCGCCGCCGCCCCGCCGCCGCGCCGCTGTTCGCCGGACCGCCGCCGCCGCCATTCGCCGGACAACCGGAGGTAGTTTTTTTTCTTTTTGCCCCGTTCTTTCTCGAAAAACCGTTCGGTTTTTCGACGGTTTTGTTCGTTTTTTTAGTTTCGGTTTTTTAATAGATCAGTTTTTCCGGTTTATTTTAAATAGCGAGCGTTCGTCCGTTCGTTCGTTTTTATTTTTCTGGGATTAAATCCGCGATTTTTCTGATCGCGATTTCTGATCCGATTTTCTTTTTAGTGTAACTTTTCCCTCGTTTATCGGAATCAGGCGATTCAAGCGCATGGAGTTTCGTCTCGAAACCCTATTTCCGTTTAACCAACTTAAACAAGTTTTTGCCACTGTAAAAATTGCCCTAGATCCAGAATAGTAAACGAAGCCTGTTTCTTTTGCCGTTTGTCTTTCGTTGCTTCGTTCGTTTTGATTTTTTTTGCCAACCGGAGTTCTTAAGTTGAATTTCTGGTTAGATCTCTTATTTGAGTTTTACCCGTGCATTAGTGAGTACTTATTGTATGCTTGTTTGTTTGCGATAGAGTACCCGGAGTGCGCTGCTTGTTACTTCGAATCGCTAGGTTTCCCGGATCATCAGCAAGGCAAGTAACACTTTGATCATGCTTTCCCACTACCCAGTTTTATTGCATTAGATCAATCCTTACACATTGCATGACTAGGATCTAATTAAATTGTGGGTTTGGGAAATAGTTGTGGTAGTACCTATTACCTGTTTATTATCAAACCTTTGGGAGTTACTTCTACGTTTGCTCATTATGCCATGCTATGCTAGTAGACGTGGATTGGGTGGGAGTATCCATGAGAGATGTGAGATTGTTAATTAATGGTTTATTTAAGGTGGCAACTTAAACACACATCTGGGTGGATTGAGGTACCTGTGTATTCCAGGATTGCCTGTTTTCTTTTGGACCGCCACCCAGCCTCAAAGGGATCATGAGATTATTCATGCTAGAAACTTCCGTGTGCAGCCACAAGCTATTATGGGCTCTAGCATAGTTGATTAAGTTGTGCGAACTCTTACAGTGGTAGACTAGAAGATGTAGGGGAAAGTAGGTATAACGGTCTACCCATCGTAAGGTGCTAGCGCTTCTGAAAGACTATGTCTCGGTCATCCGTCTTCTCAAACACCATGTAGTGCGAGAAACCAAACGGACACGATCGAGTCTTGTGGGGAAAAGTGCGCAAACCTCTGCAGAGTGTATAAACTAATCATGGTTAGCCGTGTCCCCGGTTATGGACATCTTGAGTATCTAGTACCTGGATTATCATGTGAATCTCAACATGTTACTATAAAATTAATTTTGATGGGTTTGTTTAATGATGATGCTTAATTGGGATTGAGAATGCTGTCAACCATTCTCAATGTTTAACAACCACCATGATAGTTACATAAATTTATTCCTTTGCGGTAGGGAAAAATTGGCTTTACGCAAAACTGTAACCATAGAGCTTTCCACCAGCCAAATATGCATATAGAATAACTGTTTCATTCCATTACTCTCTATGTGTTACATTGCCAGCATATTCCATGTGCTGACCCGTTTCGGGCTACAACGTTAATGTTGCATTCTTTTTAGACGACGATTAAGGTGTTTTGAGGTCGTGGTTCTATACTCAGTGATGCCGTTGGAGTTGATGGACTCACTTATCTTCCAAGCCTTCCGCTGTTATCGTTATTAGATGGCCTTAAGCCATATTTATTGTAATAAGTTCTCTTTTGAGACACTCGATGTAATAAGTGTGCGATTGCTACTCTGTTATAAATCCTTCAAGTACTATGTGGTGTCAGCATTACTGATCCAGGGATGACACAGGAGCACAGAGGTTGGACCGTTTGAGGTCTGGTCGCTACAAGATGGTATCAGAGCACACGCTGACTATAGGACACGACCACTAAGCTAAAGACCTAGATCACTAATCACTCTCTTCTATTTTCTGAGTCCTCATCTTTTCTATTCTTTTAGGATGGCAGATGCAATGAACAAGTTCACGCAACCGGATGAAGATACACCCTTTGGACGTCACTTGAAGGAAGTCACTAGATACCTGAACATAGGAGTACCAAGCTTCACCGGCACCTACAACGCCACTTTCCCTGAAGAAGAGCGCTGGATGATTCAAGTTCAAGTTCCAGGAAGGACGTTCATGCCAGTCACTGAGCCCATAGAGTTTTCTTTTGATGCACCAACTTGGAGTCTAGGAAAGAGCATGGCAGCTCACATCGCCATGGGACGCATTGGAGAAGTCTACCGCAATGATCTTAAGGATACTATCTACCAGATTTGTAGGCACCGAGATGAGCACTGGGAGATGATCAGTACCAGGAAGGATAGATTAGTTGCAGCTTTTATCCAGGAGAACCAGATGTGCACCGACATGATAGACCTGAAGAAGGCAAAGACAAGAATCAAGAAATTGGAGGAAGAACTCAAGGCTACACGTGAAGATTATGAAGAGGAAATTGAAGTGTTAGTGGAGAAGAATGACGATCTGATCAAGAAGATCGGAATATTTATGGGTGGCCCTACACCGGTAGAAGAAGACGAAGAACCCAAGGAGATTCGCCCAGAAGACTACATCATCATCGACGACACCGACTCAGATCCAGATGATAGCGATGATGACTACGTTGATGAAGCTGGAGCAGATATCATGGAGTCTGCAACCGAAGAATATTTCTAATAGACCACCTCATCAGTAGTAGTAGTCCACCATGTAAATATAGTAGTCCGAGCACTTTTGCGATAGTTAGATCGATTGTACACCCTTGTTTGATTGAATGAAGTGAATTGTTTGCTTTTGCCTCATGTGCATATGGGTAGTGTTTTCTCTTTAGACCCCCTCTGTTCTTAAATCTCATCTTTTCTAAACCCTCAGATGCCTCCGAGTCGTGACCCCGGATTTCAAGGGAACAACAACAACAACCCACCACCACCACCACCATCTTTTGATCACTTAGCCCGTTTTCTTAGGCTGAATCCGCCGGTGTTTTCCAGTAGCACCGAGCCGATAGTAGCAGATGATTGGCTCCGCAAGACAGCCAGAGAGTTGACCACAGCAGGATGCATGGATGCGGAGAAGGTGAAGTTTGCCGCACATCAGCTTGAAGGACCCGCAGCATCATGGTGGGAGAATTTTACAGCCACTTTCCCTGTCGATACTGTCACATGGGACCAGTTTCAGCAGTCTTTTCGAACTGCCCATGTTTCAGCAGGAGCTATGGCCATGAAGAAGCGAAAGTTTCGCAACTTGCGCCAAGGAGGACGGACAGTTGGCCAGTATGTGGAGGACTTTAGTAAATTAGCACGTCATGCCCCAGATGACGTTGCTACGGATGCAGCTAAGCAGGAGAAGTTTTTGGAAGGACTGAATGATGAGTTGAGCATGTAGTTGATGGTAGCCACCTTCAACAACTACCAGGAGTTGGTAGATCGTGCTCTTATGATTGAAGGGAGGCAGCAGCAAATTGAGAATCGCAAGAGGAAGTATGGACAAGGGAAGCACACTTCAGGAGCTCAGCAAAAGCCACGTTTTACCCCTAGACCGGGAGGACATTTTCAGCATACCCATGGAGGAGGTAGCTCGCACAATCATAATGGCCCCAAGAATGGTAATGGGAATGGAGGAAGCAACGCCCAGAACCGCACCAACCCATCGACCCCAGCCAAGAGAGACCTGAGCCAAGTCACTTGTTTTAAGTGCCAGAAGACTGAACATTATGCCAACGAATGTCCTGAATCACAGAATGGAAATGGCAATGGAAGCTCAGGGAAGAAGCCGAACCCTTTCAACAGGGGACAGGTGAACCACGTTAACGTGGAGGAGGTTGAAGAGCAGCCGGATGCAGTAATCGGTAAGTTTTTGGTTAAGTCATTTACTGCACTCGTTCTTTTCAATACTGGTGCATCGCATTCATACATATCAAGGGGATTTGTGGATAAGTATAACCTGCCCACCAAAGTTCTTAGAACACCTATGCTAGTAAGCTCACCAGGAGCGGAGTATATGGCTAGCCAAGGATGTTTTCAAGTGCCATTAAGTATAGGTAGGCATGTGTTTCCCTCAGATTTGGTAATATTGGAATCACAAGGTTTGGATGTAATTCTGGGTATGGATTGGTTGTCGATGTATGGAGGAAACATCGATTGCGCCAGTACGTCGATCTTGCTTAACACGCCAGGAGGGAGAAGGATCAAGTATGTATCCCAACATGTGCCAAAGAGGACTCAAGCAAATTGTTTAACAGGAGTTGTGCAGGAGGAAGTACCAGTAGTGAAGGATTTCCCTGATGTATTTCCAGAAGAGTTGCCAGGCATGCCACCGGATAGAGATATTGAGTTTCTGATTGAGCTTTTGCCAGGCACAGGGCCAATATCAAAAAGACCATATAGGATGCCTGCAAAGGATTTGGTAGAAATTAAGAAGCAGATTAAGGAATAGCTGGATAAAGGATACATTCGCCCAAGTTCTTCACCTTGGGGATCGCCAGTACTTCTAGTGGAGAAGAAGGATGGATCGTTAAGGATGGTTGTTGATTATCGAGGTTTGAATGAAGTAACCATCAAGAACAAATACCCACTACCGATGATCAATGATCTGTTTGATCAATTGCAAGGAGCTAATGTATTTTCCAAGATTGATCTGCGATCAGGATACCACCAGTTGAAGATTCGGGAACAGGATATACCCAAGACGGCTTTTACCACCAGGTATGGGTTGTACGAGTATACCGTTATGTCATTTGGTCTGACTAACGCACCTGCATATTTTATGAACATGATGAACAAAGTGTTTATGGAGTTCTTGGATAAGTTCGTCGTAGTGTTCATTGATGATATCCTGGTTTACTCAAAGAATGAAGGGGAGCATAAGGAGCATTTGCGTTTGGTTCTTGGAAAGCTCAGAGAACATCAATTATATGCCAAGTTTAGCAAATGTGAGTTTTGGTTGAAAGAAGTTGGATTTCTCAAACACGTTATATCCGGAGAAGGTATAGTAGTAGATCCCACTAAAGTTGATACCGTGACCAAGTGGGAAGCACCAACCACAGTTGGAGAGATCCGGAGTTTTCTTGGACTCGCAGGATACTACCGGAGGTTTATTGAGAATTTCTCAAAGATTGCGAAGCCTATGACGGAGTTTTTGAAGAAGGATACCAAGTTCATATGGACTGAGGAATGTGAGGCTAGTTTTCAGGAGTTGAAGAAACGTTTGGTTACCTCACCAGTGTTGATTTTACCGGATCAGACCAAGGATTATGAGGTGTATTGTGATGCTTCACGACGAGGACTTGGAGCAGTGCTTATGCAGGAAGGAAGAGTTGTTTCATATGCCTCACGACAGCTTAAGCCTCATGAGTTGAATTATGCTACGCATGATTTGGAGTTAGCAGCCGTAGTGCATGCACTGAAGACTTGGAGACATTTTCTGATTGGAAACCAGTGCGAGGTGTACACGGATCATAAGAGTTTGAAGTATATTTTCACACAGAAGGAGTTGAATCTCAGACAAAGGAGATGGTTGGAGCTCATCAAGCATTATGATATGAAATTGCATTATCACCCTGGAAAGGCTAACGTAGTAGCTGACGCATTGAGCCGTAAGAGCCACGTCAACACCTTAATGACGGGATATTTACCAAGGGAGTTAGCCGAAAATCTTCGAGAGCTTTGTTTGGAAATAGTCCCAAGAGGCTATGTAGCAGCATTGGAGAGTCAGTCTACTTTGATGGATAAGATCAGAGAAGCTCAAAGGACTAACAAGGAGATTGCTTCTATTAAGGAGAAAATGAGCTATAGGATCGAAAGTATGTCTAGAGGGGGGGTGATTAGACTCCTTGACCAAATAAAAGCTTAACCTTTTCCCAATTTTAGTTCTTGGCAGATTTTAGCTATTTTAGGACAAGTCAAGCAATCATCACATAATTCAAGCAAGCATGCAAAGAGTATATTGGCAGCGGAAAGTAAAGCATGCAACTTGCAAGAATGTAAAGGGAAGGGTTTGGAGAATTCAAACGCAATTGGAGACACGGATGTTTTTCCCGTGGTTCGGATAGGTGGTGCTATCCTACATCCACGTTGATGGAGACTTCAACCCACAAAGGGTAACGGTTGCGCGAGTCCACACAGGGCTCCACCCACAAAGGGTAACGGTTGCGCGAGTCCACACAGGGCTCCACCCATGAGGGGTCCATGAAGAAGCAACCACCCACAAAGGGTCCACGAAGAAGCAACCTTGTCTATCCCACCATGGCCATGGCCCACACAGGACATGCCTCACTAGCGGTAGATCTTCACGAAGTAGGCGATCTACTTGCCCTTACAAACTCCTTGGTTCAACTCCACAATCTTGTCGGAGGCTCCCAAGTGACACCTAGCCAATCTAGGAGACACCACTCTCCAAGAAGTAATAAATGGTGTGTAGGTAATGAACTCCTTGCTCTTGTGCTTCAAATGATAGTCTCCCCAACACTCAACTCTCTCTCATAGGATTTGGATTTTGTGGAAAGAAGATTTGAGTGGAAAGCAACTTGGAGAGGCTAGAGATCAAGATTCATATGGCAGGAATGGAATATCTTGGTCTCAACACATGAGTAGGTGGTTCTCTCTCAGAACATATGAGTTGGAATGGTGTATGTGTTCTGATGGCTCTCTCTTCTAATGAAGAGGAGGTGGAGGGGTATATATAGCCTCCACACAAAATCCAACCGTTACACACAGTTTTCCAATCTCGGTGGGACCGAATCAACAAACTCGGTCGGACCGAAAAGGTAAACCTAGTGACCGTTAGAGATTTCGGTGGGACTGACATGCAACTCGGTAGGACCGATATGGTTAGGGTTTGGGCATAACGTAATCTCGGTGAGACCGATTACACAAACTCGGTGAGACCGAATTTGGTAATTAGCTAACCAGAGAGTTGGTCGGGCAAACTCGGTGGGACCGATTTGCTCTTTCGGCGAGACCGAAAAGTTACAAAGGGGAAACACTGAATTTACATTGCAATCTCGGTGGGACCGATTCGCTCTTTCGGTGAGACCGAAAAGTTACGAAAGGGAAACAGAGAGTTTGCAATCCCATCTCGGTGAGACCGATATCCCTATCGGTAGAACCGAATTGCTAGGGTTTGGCAGTGGCTAATGACAAGTGAAACTCGGTGGCGCCGGATAGGAAGAATCAGTAGGACCGAGTTTGGCTTAGGGTTTAGGTCATATGTGGATATGGGAAAGTAGTTGAGGGATTTTGGAGCATATCACTAAGCACATGAAGCAAGAGGCTCATTAAGCAACACCTCATCCCTCCTTGATAGTATTGGCTTTTCCTAAAGACTCAATGTGATCTTGGATCACTAAAATATAAAATGAAGAGTCTTGAGCTTTTGAGCTTGAGCCAATCCTTTTTCCTTAGCATTTTGAGGGTTCCACTTTCACATCCATGCCATGCCAATCATTGAGCTTTCCTGAAATAATCATCTTGGAATAGCATTAGCTCAATGAGCTATATGTTGTTATGAATTACCAAAACCACCTAGGGATAGTTGCACTTTCATGAGCAAAGGAAAAGCTAAGGGATTTCGTGAGGATGAGCACGATACCTTATGGTTTGAAGACCGTGTTTATGTGCCAAATGATTCAGAGATCAGGAAGTTAATTTTACAAGAGGCCCATGATTCACCATATTCGATTCACCCAGGAAATACCAAGATGTATTTGGATTTGAAGGATATTTTCTGGTGGACCGGAATGAAGAAGGATATTGCGGAGTATGTAGCAGTTTGTGATGTATGTCAGAGAGTGAAGGCAGAGCATCAGAAGCGAGCCGGATTGCTACAACCATTGCCGATACCCGAATGGAAGTTGGATAAGCTAGGCATGTATTTTATTACAGGATTGCCCAGAACACATTCAGGCTATGACTCGGTATGGGTTGTAGTCGATCGTTTGACAAAGGTAGCTCATTTCATTCCAGTGAAGACTACCTATACCAGTGCAAAGTTGGCAAAGATATACATGACCAGGATCGTATGTCTGCATGGAGTTCCAAGGAGCATTGTATTAGATAGAGGGACCCAGTTTACCTCAAAGTTCTGGAATCAGTTACATGAGACTTTGGGAACCAGACTGGAGTTTAGCACAGCTTTTCACCCGCAGACAGATGGACAGACTGAAAGAGTCAATCAGATTTTGGAGGATATGCTAAGAGCTTGTGCGCTAGACTACGGATCTAGCTGGGACGAGAATTTGCCGTATGCAGAGTTCTCTTACAACAACAGCTATCAATCCAGTTTGAAGATGGCCCCTTTCGAAGCCTTGTACGGAAGGAGGTGCAGGACCCCATTGTCCTGGGATGAAGTTGGAGACCGCCAGTTGTTTGGACCGGATCTGATAAAGGAATCTGAACAGAAAGTGAAATTAATTCGCGACAGGCTGAAGGTAGCTCAATCCAGGCAGAAGAGTTATGCAGATTCTAAACGCAAGGAGACAGTTTACGAAGTCGGAGACTGTCGTGGAATTGTCACGGCAGATGTCCTTAGTGTCAGGACTTAGTCGTGAGGCCAACACATCTATGTGGTAGCTTGAGAGGGGTTGAACGGGACGAGAGACACGATGTTTTACCCAGGTTCGGCCCCTCACGGTGGAGGTAAAAGCCTACATCCTACTTCATTGATATTGATGATGATGATCATGGTTACAAGAGTGCTCTATCTCGAGAGCTATTGTCTAAACCTAACTTGTCCAACTTGTGGAACTTGTCAATCTTCTCCCCCTTTGAGGAGCCCTGCCCCTCCTTATATATGTTGGAGGGGCGGGTTACATGTAGAGTCCTATTAGGATTAGGACTAGTCTATCTCTAATACAAACCGGATATAAGTCCAGGTCTTAACTCCTTGTAGGACAAATATTCCTCATGCCTTTCCTCTTAAACCGGCCCACCGTTAAACGTGAACCGGCCTTCTGGGCCTTGGGCCTTGTCATCCGTCTGTCCCGCACGCCGGATCACCAGTGAGTCATAATGACCAGGTGGGTTGCTTGTAAACCGCCAGGTCAGGGCGGGTCGCCAGTAACTCGCCAAGTGTCAGCGGGGTCTTCAGATAAACCGCCAAGTCCGGCCAGGTTAACTTCCGGCCGGTTTACACCGCGGGGTATATCCCCGACATTAGCCCCCAAGTTTAGCTTGGATTTATTCATGGTAAACTTATACTGCAAAATAAACACAAGAACAAATTTGACAGGTTATGCTCCGGGTTAAGAATTTTTGTAAACCGGTACCTGATCATCCTTAACTCCTTGTTATTTCCTCCTTTTGGGAAATCCGGGTCAACAAACCAGCTTCATAATCAATTTGCCGACATTGGCTTGTCACCGAGAAATATTGTGAAGAATAACTCCTTTGATTCAGCTCCGCCGGTTTAAGAAATATGGGTCTGAAAATACTTATCTGATATTCAGCCGGTTTGAAGATGTAAAACTTGCCGGTTTAATATTACCAAAATGGCCGGTTTATAAATATTGATGGCACCGGGTCATAATTGTTGTCAACACTGGGTTATGTAATTGATCTTCCTGATTTGCTCAAAACTGATAAAATGAAGATATTCCTCCTTTATATGCATAATACCTGTAGCCCCCAAGTCTTAAGAGGAGAACATAGTGATAACTTAAGACTTGCTCCAATAACTGTTTCAACCTTGAAGAAATCCGGTTTGTTCATCTCAATCATATAAACTGAATACTCCATATATGTAGCCCCCAAGTGCCGGGTTGTCATGCTTGCAGCAACCTGGAACTTGCAATTGCTTATAAAAACTTCAATCAGTGTAGCCCCCAAGGGCCGGGTCATTATGCAATAATGAGCAGGGACTTTGTAAGTATAATCTTGTAAACTTTGAACAGCAACGTGTAGCCCCCAAGGGACGGCTTAGTAAGATAATACTGAACCGGGACTTGATATATATACTTTAATGAAAATAACATATTATAATGTAGCTTCCATCGTAGGGCTTGAACCCACGTCCACAAGGTTAAGAGCTTTGTGCTTTACCAACTGAGCAATGGATTCTTCAATATTATGGACGAACGCTTGTGTACCTTGAATTGTTGACAGGAGCAATTGGTATCCCCCAAGGGACGGCTCATTATAATATGATGGGTCGGGTCTTCAATAAGACTAGTAAAAATGACTTTGCATTAGCCCCCAAGTGTCATGGTGCATGCTTGCAGCGACATGAGACTTGCATGTAATCTCAATTTGAATAATGTAGCCCCCAAGTGCCGGGTTGTAAGCCTGCAGCGACTCGGGACTATTCCTTCCATTGTAGAATAAATCATATCCTTTGATAAAAGAGTAGACATTGCGCTATAGCGACTTTGAAAACCTTAAAAAGTCCAGCCATGTTGGCTATTCAAGATAATATAATCCGGTATGAAAACCTTATTCATTCAATATCATAATGAAATTTCAGCCAAGTTTGGCTATTTGAATAATATAACCCAATGATTTATAAGCGCATGATTCCAATGGCGCAATCCAAATATATACTGGCGACTTATAGTCCAAAGCCAGACCGGTTTAATAAACACCGGATCATACTACCGGTTTAATAAACACCGGTGATTTATAATCATGCTTTATTCAACCTGTTTCTGCATACAACAAGTTTAAAGTGTCCTGGCGGTTTACCACCGGACGGGTCATAATGCCCAACGTATAACCTGGGTTTATAACCAAGGCTGCATTTAGAATAATCAAATATGAAATATATCATACCTGTGACATTGAATCACATCGTTGGTTTACCAACTTTTTTTTAGTAAGGGTGATAACCCAAATCTCGAGTACTGATAACTCCTTCCATAGGTTTATGATAAAACCGTGCCGGGTTGTGATAAACATCGTGTTACTCCATAAGAGGATGTTAACAACAAGGATCAAACCGGGCAAATAGTCTCCGGATTGACGTGAACTGTGTTCCGTCAATTCATTGGTTAAAAAACATTGTCGGTTTAAAAAACACAATGAAAAGCAAAAAAAAAACCTTCAAAGAAAAGTGTGAAGCAAAAGCAACGACAAAAATGTTTGCCAAAAAAGGTTTTATTAAGATGATCAAATGGCGTTACCATGGCCAAACACGACCAAGCTCCCGTTAGGTGTAACTATGGTTCTAGTCAGCCAGGTCCCCAAGTGATTCTGTGGCATTTATGCCGACCAAATGGCATGGTCATGGTTCGGGTTCGACCAAGCCCCCAAGTGATTCTGTGGCCTTAGGCCGATCAAGAGGCATGACTGGTTCAGACATGACCAAGTCCCCAAGTGATCTGGTGGCTCTCGCCTATCAAGAGGCATGGTATTGGTTCGGACACGACCAATCCTCCAAGTGATATAACACGATGCTTTTAGCAAAGCGAACTCAAGGGGTAAACCGGAGGCCGCTTTAGAGTAACTCCGTGTAACCTCACATGATGTAAAAGAACAGAGACCTCGCTTTATGAAGCAGAAGCCCCCATGTGATCAATAATATGTCAGGCCAGTAAGGCGGGATACCCATGTTTGAACCGCGCATCATGGCAGCAGGTCCTCTTTGGCAATTTTTAACTTTTTGCAAGAGATAAATTCTTCTTGAACCGGGATCTTGAACCGGATATGGAGACCTTCAAAGCTTTGTGGGAGAATAAATTTCTCTTGAACCGGATTATAAACCGGATATTTGAGAGCATCAGTGAGACTGACTTCCCTTGAGCTGGATTTTAAACCGGAATCCTTTCTGATGACCCAGATCTTCTTCATTGAGCCGGGATTTTGTAACTGTCATATACTTTCTAATTCAGAAATCTTCTGACAGCACGATGTGAATCCGGGACCGGGTTAGCTTTCCCTCCAACGTATTGGGGTTCTTAACTTCACTGAAAACCGGCAACGTTTGCTAAGTCATATCATTGTATCCCCCAAGTCTCAAGGTGATTCGAGGAGTTGGCTTGAGATTCTCCATATTTGACTATGATATAAACCGGCATAACTTGTATATCATTGGCGTTGATAGCACGATGCGAATCCATAGAAGGTTGAGGTGACTGCGGCGGGTTATAAATGATCCCGTATGAGCCGTGTCAGCAACTCGGCCAATGGCTCCTTCCAACTGGCTCCTTGAAGTTTAACCAAACTGTAGTAGCGGTGACTTGTGTGCATGTCCATTGAACCATCCAGTGCAAATGACGGTTGATGATATTTTGCCTCCAATTTGTGGGAAGAAAAGCTTGTACCCGAGTCGTTTCATTATCCCACCTCAGCGCGTCGTGCGAGGCAGTTTCCTTGGCACGCCTTGTTAAAGCAGAGATCGTGTCCCCTTATTCCGGGATTCTCATCAATACGGGCGTGGGTAACCCAACCGCTTCTAGGACTCCTAGATTATAGGCAAGTCCAAACGGACACGGAGAGGACACTTGATATTCACCCTCTTTATAAAGGGTACAAGGCCTTTATTTTTCCCTCTCATGCTCAATTGAATCCTTCCCCCACCTCAAGCTCAAAACGCCCGAAGTTTAGGTCAGGTGCTCCGAACCTTCAGTCATGTCCGGATCTAGCCTTCAAGGCCGATGGGTGCCTTCCTCCGTCACGGAAGAAGACATCAAAAGGTTGAGGGAGGCCAAATATCTGACCGCCGAGATTTTGCATCGGCTGCCTCCCCGAGGGCAGGCCGTCCCCACCCCCGAACCTAACGAAAACGTCGTGTTCATCTCCCACTTCCTCCGAGGCCTGGGCCTCGCTCTGGATCCTTTCGTAAGGGGTTTGATGTTTTACTATGGGCTAGACTTTCATGATCTAGCTCCGAACTCCTTTCTTCATATCACGACATTTATTGTCGTGTGCGAGGCCTTCCTCCGGGTTACCCCTCACTTTGGCCTATGGCTCAAGACCTTCGAAGTGAAGCCGAAGATGATCGAGGGGCAACATGCAGCGTGTGGAGGTGCCTCAATACGCAAGATGACGGGAGCTCCGTGGCCCAAAGGTTCCATCCCAGAGGTGTCTGAATTGTGGCAGCAAGAGTGGTTCTACATCACGGCCCCTAGAAGTGCCAAGTGGGTGGCTCCCCCTGATTTCCGCCTGGGCCCCCCACCACAGCTGATGTCATGGATCAGCAGAGGTCTGAGCTGGGGGCCAGCCAAGGACGTGCCTATACTGCAAAGTCGCATTCGAGATCTCTTCAATGGAGATTTCAGTTTGGTTGCGGTAATACAGGTTATGCTGGTCCATCAAGCCCAGCCTTGCAAACGCCGGCCTCTTCGCCTGTGGGAGTTCAATCCCGAGGGACCGCGTGCCATTCAAAATTTCCTCGATCTGACGCACGAGGAGATGTACGAGTCATTCTTCGGACCTCAACTGGAGTGTCCGGAGATCGCCGAGGACATGGGCCTGAGTAGTAACCGCGCCGCCGATGAGGTAAGGCATCTTCTGGCCGAACATCTCTCTTCGTTACGAAGTTATTTATGAAAGTTTGCTTTTTGACCAGGGCTGGCTAACAAAGGCGAAGTTGATTCGGTGTTCGGCCCCCCTCCCTGAGGGTTTGGAAAATCCGATATTGGAAAAGATGCTCCAGACCACACCTTGCCCGGAGCCCTTGAAGGAAGACACTGTGGAGGATAATGCGGGCGGATGCGGGCCCCCAACGCTGCCCACTCTAGCCGAGGGAGCGAGCGTCTCCATGAAGGAAGGCGACCAGAAGAGGAAAAGTACTGCACCCGGGGATTCGGAAGCTGAAGCTTCCAAACGGGAGAAGAAGTCTCCCACAGAGGGTCCCACCTCGGGGGGCGTCGTTGCCGCACAAAGTCCGCGGGGGGATCAATTCTCCCGCGAGTCGTAAGTGACCCGAAATACTTTTAATGGTACAGATATGCCATCTTCTTCTTCTGAGAAAATAACCACCGCATATATTTTTGCAGTTCAGGCCTTAGCCCCTCTCAAATGAGCTCGTCTTCGGGGATCTTCTTCCAGAGATGATGGAGAGCGAAACGCCTCCTCCGGACTCCTCCGTGCCAGAGGCG
The DNA here is from genome assembly GCF_003073215.2 of Triticum urartu. Classification (NCBI taxonomy): domain Eukaryota; kingdom Viridiplantae; phylum Streptophyta; class Magnoliopsida; order Poales; family Poaceae; genus Triticum; species Triticum urartu. The sequence goes on from NC_053028.1 coordinate 472,370,613, forward strand.
GGCGACCCTGAAGTGTCGTCGCGGAGGGCCTCTCCGAGTCTGGTGAGGCTAGAAGATAATCCCGTTGACTCCCGAAGCTCCCAGTGCCCGGCTCCCGAAGAGAGCAGACAAAAGAGTCCGACACCGTCTGGTGTGCGATCGGATGTTCTGAGGGAGTTGGTGGGGCGAGCGGCCATCTCAGATGAACACCGTGTGCTGATGAACACGGTGATGGAGAGAATATCGTCCGCCGAAAGCGGATTGCATGAAGCTTTTATGAGTCTACTGACAGGCTTTGAGGTACGTAAAAGAATGTATGATAGTCCTACACATGCTAGGTGTGCCCTGTGTAGATAGTAGCCCCTGAGACTCTGGTTGTCATCGGAAACGACGATGAACAGAGGATCATATTCCCAGGTAATAACCATACTGCCTCTATATGCAGGTGATGGAAGCTCCGGTGGCTAGCCGGACTAGCAAGTTTTCCCATTTAGAATGGCAGTTGGATGCGGCAGACGCCGACATCGAGCTTGTTAACAAAAGGCTTGATGAGGCGCAGGGTAAGTGTCATTATCTGGTAAACGTCACATAGGAAGAGCAGCATGATGCCAATATCTTTAATATGTTGTGACTGCAGATGGAGCTGCCACTGTTGAAGCCTTACGGGCAGAACTTGCCCGAGCAAAGGAACAAGCGAGGTTGGGTAATGCGGCTTCTGTGAAGGCGGCCGAAGAGTTGCAAGCCGAGAAGGCCGCGCATGGCGAGACCCGAGACAAGATGGCCAAGATGGCTATAGAATTAAAAGCCGGAGTCTACCTGAGTATACACATTGGCCTTGCTTGGAGTATACTCGATACTCGGATTATACTCTTGAATCATTTCGACCCAATGAGTCTGCCTGAGATTGAGATTAGGCTGAGTGAAGATGTACTTGAGACTCTTGTGGTCAGTGAAGATGTCCACTTTTCTTCCCAATAAGAGATGTCTCCAAGTCAAAAGAGCATGCACAACTACCGCCAACTCGAGGACATGAGTGGGGTAGTTCTTCTCGTTGGGCTTCAACTGGCGAGAGGTATAAGCCACAACTTTCTTCTCTTGCATCAACACTGCACCAAGACCTTGGAGAGAGGCATCGCAGAAGACCTCGAACGGTTTAGATTCATCAGGAGGAGTCAGAACTGGAGCAGTGACCAATTTCTTTTTCAAAGTGTTGAAAGCGATGTCACATTCCGGAGACCAAACGTACTTGACGTGCTTCTAGAGAAGGTTTGAAAGAGGCTTCGCAATCTTTGAAAAGTTCTCAACAAACCTTTGACAGTAGCTTGCGAGACCGAGGAAGCTACGGAGTTGCTTCACGTTCTGAGGTGGTTCCCAATTCACAATTGCAGACACCTTCTCAGAATTCACCGCAATGCCCTTGGCGGAGATGACATGCCTAAGATAGAGAACCTCATCGAGCCAAAACTCGCACTTTGAGAACTTGGCGTAGAACTGATGTTCCCTAAGCTTATCGACCACGCAAGTTCTTGGCATGATCTTCCTTGTTCTTCGAAAAGACCAGAATGTCGTCGAGATAGACCAAAACGAAGTCATTTGTGTAGGCGTTGAAGATGAAGTTCATCATGCGAGAGAAAGTCGGAGGAGCGTTGACGAGGCCAAAAGACATGACAATGTATTCATATGAACCATAGCTTGTCCTGAAAGCCGTCTTGGGAATATCTTGCTCACGGATTCGAATCTGGTGATAACCCATACGAAGATCAAGCTTGGAGAATACTTGGGCACCTTTGAGTTGTTCGAACAGCTCGTTGATGTTGGGAAGTGGGTATTTGTTCTTGATAGTCTTCTTGTTCAATGGACGGTAGTCAACACAAAGTCGGTCCGTTCCATCCTTCTTCTTCACAAAAAGTACTCCACAACCCCACGGAGAAGAGCTAGGTCGGATGAGACCCATACGCTCTTGAATATCGAGTTGCTTCTTCAGCTCCTTCAACTCTTCAGGTCCGAGCATGTAAGGACGCTTGCAAACCGGTTCCGTGCCAGGCTCAAGATCAATGACGAATTCAACTGGCCGGTGCGGAGGCATTCCTGGAAGCTCTTCTGGAAAGACGTCTTGATATTCGCAAACGACTGGAATTTGAGAGATGGCATCCAGTTCACCCTTCTCATTTAGAGAAAACAGACGGATTGAATCGTCATTAGCGGAAAAGACAATTACATCCTCAGACGAATGAGTCAATTGATCTGCCTGGCAGCACAATCAAGTTGAGCCTTGTGCTTAGAAAGCCAATCCATCCCGAGAATAAGATCAATATCCGAGTTACCAAGGACCATTGGGGAAGAAAGAAACTTGTAATCTCCCAACGTGATAGTAACATCCGGGACTATTGAAGTAGCCCTCATAGACTTAGTCGGAGAAACCACTCCCATAGGTTTACCCAACATTTGCGAAACGAAGTCATGCTTGGAAACAAATGATCTTGACATGAAACAATGCGATGCACCAGTGTCAAAAAGAACTTTTGCAGGAATAGAGTTAACTGGAAAGTTACCCATGATGACATCTGACGAGTCCTCTGCCTGAGCTGCATTCAGCAAGTTGACCTTGGCGTGCTCGGGGTTATGCTTGACCACAGCTGTACTTGCCGATCTCATAGGAGGAGGAGGAGGGAGACGCCTCTGATTGAAGCATTTGTTGGCATAGTGACCCTTCTGTTGGCACTTGTTGCACGTGACCTCTGAAAGCGGACGGTGAAACGGAGCACTCGATCTTGGAGCTTGAGACGAATTTTTTTTGGAAACCCGGGGGTGGGGGGGGGGGGAAGATCCAGTGCCACCTTTGCTCTTCTGTTGATACGGCTGACGAAACGGAGGAGGAAGCCAATACTTCTGCTGCTTAGCCACTTGAGTAGAGGAAGAAGGAGTAGCATCTCTGACTCGCTTCTTGGTAGCATCACACTTCAGTTGAGCCGCCTCTTGCTTCAATGCCATGTTGTAGAACTCATCGTACCTCAAGGGCTCAAAGAGAACAAGAGCTAGCTGGATTTCTTCTCTGAGACCACCCCTGAACTGGTATATCATGCTCTTCTCGTCAGGGACGTCCTGCTTAGCAAAGCGGGCGAGCTTCTGAAACAACTTGTTGTAGTCATAGACAGACATAGAGCCTTGCTTCAGGTTGCGGAATTCCTCATGCTTGCTTTCAACCACGCTCAGAGGAATATGATGAGCTTTGAAGTCTTGACGGAATTCATCCTAGGTAATCACATGGCCTCCTCTGGAATCTTTGTACTGCTGGAACCATTCTGCAGCTTGGTCTTTGAGTTGGAAGGAAGAGAACTTGACAAAGTCCTCAGGCCTGACGTTACTGCACTCGAAATGCTTGCACAAGTCCACGAGCCAATCGTCAGCATCAGTTGCCTCAACATAATTGCCGAAGGTCTTTGGCTAGTTAGCAAGGAACTGGTTGAGTGTAGCAAAGTGATTCTGATTGTTGCCTTGGTTGCCTTGGTTCGCTTGGTTGCGTTCTTGAAGAATTTGCATGATCAACTGTGTGTTTGCATTGGTAGCGGCCATCACAGCTTGCCATGCCTCCGGAGGAGGAGGAGGCGGTGGCGGGTCAGGATTCGGAGTCGTGCGCGTTGGAGGAGCCATCCTGAACAGGTTGACATCCATTAGCACATTGATTGACAAATATTGAAGCTGAATCCAACAGGATGAAATTGCAACATATAGTCTTCACATCCGAATAAACTGAACGAATGCATTCCAATTGAAATGGTCACATATCCATAAATTGAGAAGCCACTTAGAATTTAGGTAGAGGAATAAATCAACAAGGTACGGAACAAGAACGAATACTCGGTAAAGATCACCCAATCTCAAACCAAATCGTGGAAGAAGAACTAGAGCTACAAGAATTCCCACCTATGAAACTCCCAAACCTTTCCGGTTATGCAATCAGGTGTTGGGGATACAGGGGAAGCATAATATCTCACCCAAATCTAGCAAATCCTACATCTAGCTGTATCCATCCTTCAACACATAACCGAGAAACTTCGGAAATCGTCTACCTCAACCTTCGAAAAGCATCCGTTATACAAGTTATGGCAATACTCCCGAACTCCCGCCCCAGTACTGGGTGGCGTCGAGGTTATCTCACCAACAACTGCATAAAAGAGATTTTCGATGTCGGCGAACTAAACTCAGGTATTCCAGAACTGCAACGATAAAATTGTGACGACAACACCTCAAAGCTCAACTCCCCGAGACACTGCCACAACCCCTAAATGACAGGAGGCACCAAGAACAATGTTCTCGTCACAAATCCATCGAAACGATTCCAAGATACCCGCATGATCCTAAATTTTTTTTAGTGAAATTTGAGAAGAGAAGAGTCAAAACTCTATGTAAGGATGCCTTACCAGAGCGATGAAGGGACTGGGGAGTAAAAAGAATTCCTAAACTCTCTGATATATAATTCCTAAATGACTCAAAACATTTTTCTAGACTCAACTCGTCCGCTAATTCGATCAAGCAATGGGGCTCCTAAGGTCAGGGAAGGCTCTGATTACCAACTTGTAACGCCCTCTATGCGGCTATATCTCCTACGTGTCGAAGCACGACTTAGAGGCATAACCGCATTGAAAGCAATGTCGCAAGTAAGGTAATCTTCACAACATCCCATGTAATACATAATAAGGGGAAAGGTACATAGTTGGCTTACACTCACCACGTCACACAAAATACATAAATAGCATTACATCAACCAATATAATCATGGTCTGACTATGGTACCAAAATAAAAGATCAACCCAACATGCGACACGGTCCCGATCGCCCCAACTGGGCACCACTACTGATCATCAGGGAAAGACACATAGTAACGACGGGAGGCTTCATCGAACTCCCACTTGAGCTCAAGCGCATCATCTAGAACGGAGTCATCTGGCCCTGCATCTAGTTTGGAAGTAATCTGTGAGCCACGGGGACTCAGCAATCTCGCACCCTCACGATCAAGACTACTTAAGGTTATAGGTAGGGCAAGATAATATGTGGAGCTGCAGCAAGCGACTAGCATATATGGTGGCTAACTTGTTCGCAAAAGAGAGCGAGAAGAGAAGGCAAAGCACGAACTAAGAACTAGAGAACAACCTACGTCAAGCATTACTCCAACACCGTGTTCACTTCCCGGGCTCCGCCGAGAAGAGACCATCACGGTAACACACGCGGATGATTCATTTTAATTAAGTTAAAGTTCAAGTTATCTACAACCGGACATTAACAAATTCCCATCTGCCCATAACCGCGGGCACGGCTTTTGAAAGTTCAAATCCCTGCAGGGGTGTCCCAACTTAGCCCATGACAAGCTCTCACGGTCAATGAAGGATATACCTTCTCCTGAGACGTTCCGATCAGACTCGGTATCCCAGTTCTACAAGACAACTTCGACAATGGTATAACAAGTCCAGCAACACCGCCTGAATGTGCCGACAAATCCCGATAGGAGCTGCACATATCTCATTCTCAGGGCACACCGGATAAGCTAAGCGTACGGGAGCCAACGTAACCCAAGTTGCCAAGGGACGGCCCCGCACGGTGCTCTAGGTTGGACCAACGCTTAGAGAAGCACTGGCCCGGGGGTTTAAAATAAAGATGACCCTTGAGTCCATGAAACCCAAGGGAAAAAGGTTAGGTGGCAAATGGTAAAACCAAGGTTGGGCATTGCTGGAGGAGTTTTATTCAAGGCGAACTGTCAAGGGGTTCCCATTATCATCCAACCGCGTAAGGAACGCAAAATCCCGGAACTTAACACCGATATGACGGAAACTAGGGCGGCAAGAGTGGAACAAAACACTAGGCAAGAGGCCGAGCCTTCCACTCTTTACCAAGTATATAGATGCATTAAGATAACAATATAATATAATGATATCCCAACAAATAAACAATGTTCCAACAAGGAACGATCTCCAATCTTCACCTGCAACTAGCAATGCTATAAGAGGGGCTGAGCAAAGCGGTAACATAGCCAATCAACGGTTTGCTAGGACATGGTGGGTTAGAGGTTTGACATGGCAATTTGGGAGGCATGATAAGCAAGTGGTAGGCATCGTAGCATAGGCATAGCAAAAGAGCGAGCATCTAGCAAAGCAAAGATAGAAGTGATTTCGAGGGTATGATCATCTTGCCTGCAAAGTTGTCAGAGTTGACTGGATCCTCGAAAGCAAACTCAACGGGCTCCTCGTTAGCGAACTCGTCTCCCGGCTCTACCCAAACAAGACAAACAAGTAAAAGGAACACAATCAACCATGTGCAAAGCTCAAACAACATGATGCAAACATGGTATGCTATGCGGGATGTGATATGTGATGCATATGCAAGATTTGACAAGGAATGAAAGAACCTGGCCTCAACATGGAAATCCAAGAGTGCCACTGGAAAGGTGAGATGATTTCGGTTGAAATCGATATAAAGATCACCGGAATCGTATGCACGGTTTGGAAATGGCAAGCAAAACAAATATGACACCGGTCTGCGATAAACAGCAAGTAGCCATCTAAATGCATCAAGATTTTATAATCCATAGAGAATTTGGAATACAGTAGGTTTAACACCAATATAAATAAATAATGAGTTCATTACAGTACCTTGAAGTGGTCTTTTGTTTTCTTTCGCTAACGGAGCTCACGAGTTTTCTATTTTGAGTTTTGTGTTGTGAAGTTTTCAAGTTTTGGGTGAATTCTTTTGATGGATTATGGAACAAGGAGTGGCAAGAGCCTAAGCTTGGGGATGCCCATGGCACCCCCAAGATAATCCAAGGACACCAAGAATTCAAAGCTTGGGGATGCCCCGGGAGGCATCCCCTCTTTCGTCCACTTCCATCGGTAATTTACTTGGAGCTATATTTTTATTCACCAACATGATATGTGTTTTGCTTGGAGCATCTTGTATTATTTGTGTCTTTGTGTCTTAGTATGCCACAATCATCCTTGTTGTACACACCTTTTGAGAGAGCCATACATGAATTAAAATCTGATAGAATACTCTATGTGCTTCACTTATATCTTTTGAGCTATGTAGTTTTGCTCTGTGTGCTTCACTTATATCTTTTGAGCTATGTAGTTTTGCTCTATGTGCTTCATTTATATCTTTTGAGCGTTATAATTTTGCTCTATGTGCTTCACTTAGATCTTTTAGAGCACGGTGGTGGATTTGTTTTAAAGAAACTATTGATCTCTCATGCTTCACTTAAATTATTTTGAGAGTCTCTTAATAGCATGGTAATTTGCTTAATAATATATGCTTGGTATTCAAGATTTGTGAAACTTTCTTTTGAGTGTGTTGAATACTAAGAAAAGATTGAAGCATGATAATTGTTTTGAGATATGGAGGTGATAATATTAAAGTCATGCTAGATGAGTAGTTGTGAATTTAAAGAATAATTGTGTTAAAGTTCATGATTCCCGTAGCATGCACGTATGGTGAACCGTTATGTGATGAAGTCGGAGCATTATTTATTTACTGATTGTCTTCCTTATGAGTGGCGGTCGGGGACGAGCGATGGTCTTTTCCTACCAATCTATCCCCTAGGAGCATGCGCGTAATACTTTGCTTTGATAACTTCTAGATTTTTGCAATAAGTATATGAGTTCTTTATGACTAATGTTGAGTCCATGGATTATACGCACTCTCACCCTTCCACCTTTGCTAGCCTCTCTAATACCGCGCACCTTTCGCCGGTATCATACACCTACCATCTACCTTCCTCAAAACAGCCACCATACCTACCTATTATGGCATTTCCATAGCCATTCCGAGATATATTGCCATGCAACTTTCCACCATCTAGTTCATCATGACACATTCATCATTGTCATATTGCTTAGCATGATCATGTAGTTGACATAGTATTTGTGGCAAAGCCACCGCTCATAATTTCTTCATACTTGTCACTCTTGATTCATTGCATATCCCGGTACACCGCCGGAGGCATCCATATAGAGTCATACTTTGGTTTAGAATCGAGTTGTAATCATTGAGTTGTAAAAAAATAAAAGTGTGATGATCATCATTTAATAGAGCATTGTCCCAAAAAAAGAGAAAATAAATAAAAAGGGGCAATGCTACTATCCTTTTACCACACTTGTGCTTCAAAGTAGCACCAAGATCTTCATAGTAGAGAGTCTCTCATGTTAGCACTTTCATATACTAGTGGGAATTTTACATTATAGAACTTGGATTGTATATTCCAATGATGGGCCTCCTCAAGTGCCCTAGGCCTTCGTGAGCAAGCAAGTTGGATGCACACCCACTAGTTTCTTTTGTTGAGCTTTCATACATTTATAGCTCTAGTGCATCCGTTGCATGGCAATCCCTACTCACTCACATTGATATCTATTGATGGGCATCTCCATAGCCCGTCGATACGCCTAGTTGATGTGAGACTATCTTCCACTTCTTTTTGTCTTCTCCACAACCACCACTCTATTCCACCTATAGTGCTATATCCATGGCTCACGCTCATGTATTGCGTGAAGATTGAAAAAGTTTTGAAAAAGTTAGAGTATGAAACAATTTCTTGGCTTGTCATCGGGGTTGTGCATGATTTAAATATTTTGTGTGGTGAAGATAGAGCATAGCCAAACTATATGATTTTGTAGGGATAACTTTCTTTGGCCATGTTATTTTGAGAACACATAATTGCTTTGTTAGTATGCTTGAAATATTATTATTTTTATGTCAATATAAACTTTTGTCTTGAATCTTTTGAATCTGAATATTCATACCACAATTAAGAAGATTTGCATTGAAATTATGCCAAGTAGCACTCCGCATCAAAAATTCTCTTTTTATCATTTACCTACTCGAGGACGAGCAGGAATTAAGCTTGGGGATGCTTGATACGTCTCCAACGTATCTATAATTTTTTATTGCTCCATGCTATATTATCTACTGTTTTGGACTATATTGGGCTTTATTTTCCGCTTTTATATTATTTTGGGACTAACCTATTAACCGGAGGTCCAGCCCAGAATTGTTGTTTTTTGCCTATTTCAGTGTTTCGGAGAAACAAAATAACAAACGGAGTCCAAACGGAATAAAACCTTCGGGAACATGATTTTCTCACCGAACGTGATCCAGGAGACTTGGACCCTACTCCAACGAATCAAAGAGGAGGTCATGAGGGTGGGGGGCGCCCCCCCTAGGGCACGCCCCCTGCCCCGTGGGCCCCATGGTGCTCCACCGACGTACTCCTTCCTCCTATATATACATATGTACCCCCAAACGATCAGAACAGGAGCCAAAAACCTAATTCCACCGCCGCAACTTTCTGTATCCATGAGATCCCATCTTGGGTCCTGTTCCGGAGCTCCGCCGAAAGAGGGCCGTCATCACGGAGGGCTTCTACATCATCCTAGCCCCTCCGATGAAGTGTGAGTAGTTTACCTCAGACCTTCGGGTCCATAGTTAGTAGCTAGATGGCTTTTTCTCTCTCTTTGGATCTCAATACAAAGTTCTCCCCCTCTCTTGTTGAGATCTATTCGATGTAATCTTATTTTTGTGGTGTGTTTGTTGAGAACGATGAATTGTGGGTTTATGATCAAGTCTATCTATGAATAATATTTGAATCTTCTCTGAATTCTTTTATGTATGATTGGTTATCTTTGCAAGTCTCTTCGAATTATCCGTTTGGTTTGGCCAACTAGATTGGTAGTTCTTGCCATGGGAGAAGTGCTTAGCTTTGGGTTCAATCTTGCGGTGTCCTTTCTCAGTGACAGAAGGGGCAGCAAGGCACGTATTGCATCACTGCCATCGAGGATAACAAGATGGGGTTTATTTCATATTGCATGAATTTATCTCTCTACATCATGTCATCTTGCTTAAGGCGTTACTATGTTTTTAACTTAATACTCTAGATGCATGCTGGATAGCGGTCGATGAGTGGAGTAATAGTAGTAGATGCATAATCGTTTCGGTCTACTTGTCACGGACGTGATGCCTATATACATGATCATGCCTAGATATTCTCATAACTATGCTCAATTCTGTCAATTGCTCAACAGTAATTTGTTCACCCACCGTAGAATACTTATGCTCTTGAGAGAAGCCACTAGTGAAACCTATGGCCCCCGGGTCTATTCTCATCATATCAATCTCCATCACTTTAATCTTGCTTTGCTTTTTTACTTTGCTTTTACTTTTCACTTTGCATCTTTATACCAAAAATACCAAAAATATTATATCTATCAGATCTCACTCTCGTAAGTGACCGTGAAGGGATTGACAACCCCTAATTGTGTTGGTTGCGAGTAGCTATCGTTTTGTGCAGGTACGATGGACTTGAGCGTGGCCTCGTACTGGATTGATACCTTGGTTCTCAAAAACTGAGGGAAATACTTACGCTACTCAGCTGCATCATCCCTTCCTCTTCGGGGAAAACCAATGCAAGCTTAAGACATAGCACAAACCAAGAGTGCCCCTGGAAAGAAGAGTTGATTTCGGTCGAAATCGATACAAAGATCACCAGAATCGGATGCATGGTTTGCAAATGGCAAGCAAAACAAGAATGGCACAATTCTGCGATTAACAGCACGATGCCATCTAGAATGCAACAAGAAACTAAGCTACTGCACTCCAAAATAGCAACAAAGCACATGGCAATGATCTACTCAAGATGCTTGACAAAAGATGAACACTTGGCTATGGCTAAATCACAAAAGAGCAGGTTCAAACAAGCATGGCAAAAGTGCAAAAGATAACAGCATCACAGACTTAGTGAAAATAACATGCCAGGAATTAACATCAGGAAGACATGTTTAGAGCAAGATAACAACATGCTACAGGAACATGACATAGCAAACAAAGGCATGGCATGAATCTACTCAAAGCATATAACAAAAGTCCCTTACTGACCATAAGCCAAAAAGGATCAGAAGATATGATGGCACCCATGTAAACATAGCAAGTTTCGTTAATAGATTCAGACTTAGCAAAAAACTAGACATGGCATAAACAGAGTTATGAAGGCACGTTTTCGAGCTCGATGCACTCAAGACAAGACATTGCATGAAAAACTAAGAATACTCCCAGCAAGAAGACATGTTCAAGAAGATAACCATGGCAAGAACCATCTCATAGCATGCATGGATCAACTACAACAACCTTGGAAAAATTGATTAACACGTAAACAATCTGCCAGGAACATTTTATAGAAAACGTAGAGCAAGATTGAGTCATGCTAGGTACTTCATAAATGCAAACAAGGACATGGATGGATAGAACACAATCATATGCCCAAATCATCCTTACTGAACATACTCAAAAGAGGCATGGATCACTCTGTAGCAACATGAATACATGGCATAAAAATAACAGTAGGGAAATGACTTAGTAAAATTCTAAGTCTCTGAAATCAGCAACATCACGAGAGCTACTTTGCATGCATGTGCTAGTCACCACATTGATCACAAAAATACATGGCATACACCCCTGTAAATATGGCATGGCATAGCCCAAAACACATGTAGAGATCATTCCCATAAGCAGCACACAATAATCATGGCAAAAATGACAAATGCTTAAGATCTGTTAAGAAACAGGAACTAACATTTTATAGCACTCTTGCAACAGTCATTTGGGCATCAAGATGGACTCAAACAAGCATGATGCAATGGAACAAAATGAAGAGGACATCATGATGAACATTTTGATATATCATGCGCATGAAACGAAGCTACGGATGAGGAGCTATGATATGAAGAACAGATGCATAAAATGTTCCAGAATAAGGGACTTAGTGGAAAAACAACCTCCGGGAGAACGGGATCGGATGGTTCGGGGACGAACGGATCCGGGCACGACCGCGTTTGGATCGAGGCGCGGGAAGGAACTAGGACGACCGCGTCCAGATCTGAACTCCGGCGAGGCCGAGGCCATGGCCGGCGGCGGTGGAGACGATGGGGTCCGAGGGGTTCCGGCGAAGGGAAGATAGGGCGGCGCCGGTCGCGTCCCTGCCGGATCCGGGTCGGAGCCGGACCGAGCGGCGCTCTCCGGCGGCGAGGGAGGCGGCCGGTGACAGGCGGCGGAGCGGCAAAGTGACGGCGGGCACTTCGGCGAGTACCTGCAGCGAGGTGGCAGCGCAGCGCTGCGGCTCCGGCGAGCGGGCAGCGATGACAGGCGGCGGCGCGACGAAGTGACGACGGGCGCGCGGCGCACGAAGGGCGGCAGGGTCGAGCCGGCGAAGTCCGGCGATGCTCCGGCGAGGTGGAGACGGCTGACGGGCGGCGCGGCGGCTCGGGCACCCGGGCGGTGCGGGCGGCGACGAACGGGCCCGGCGCGGGCCGGACGTGGGCTCCGTAGGCCGTGGCGCGGTGGGGAGCCAGCGATGACAGGTGCCGCGCCCTAATTGGTGCGGGGCGGCAGCGCTGCTGAGGTGGCGGACGCTGATTGGCTGGAGTGACGTGGCGGCGGCCGTGGACATGTCCGGCGGCGAGATGGACATGTCCGGCGGCGCGAGGAGGAAGAGGACTAGGGTTTGATCCGCGAAAATTCGGAGGGAGACACAAATATATAGGTAGAGGGAGCTAGGAGAGTCCAAATGAGGTGCGGTTTTCGGCCACGCGATCATGATCAAACGACCGAGAGGATGGAGGGGGTTTGGATGGGTTTTGGGCCATTTTGGAGGGGTGTTGGGCTGCAACACACACGAGGCCTTTACGGTTCCCCGTTTAACCGTTGGAGTATCAAACGGACTCCAAATGGCACGAAACTTGACAGGCGGTCTACCGGTGGGGCACCAAGGCCGCTTGGAAAATCTCGATCCAATCCGAGAAAGTTTAACACCCGTTCACGAAAAGAGGCAAAAGGAGGGCGCCGGATGACATAGGAGTGCCGGATTGCAAAATGGACAACGGGGAAAATGCTCGGATGCATGAGACGAACACGTATGCAAATGCGATGCACATGATGACATGATATGAAATGCATGACACGCAAACAAATGACAAGGCAAAAACAGCGGATAACTGGAAGACACCTGGCGCAACGGTCCCGGGGCGTTACAACCCCGCTTGATGCACTTACATGCATGGTTAGAGCATCTCCATTAGGGCCCCCAAGACGCCCCCAAGCGACGTTTTAGGAACCGGCAGTAAAAAAGCTCCCAGCCACACCCCAAGGGCTTGTTTTGCGCCGGATTTTCCCAAAAACACAATCGGCGATCTCAGGCGAAACCCAACAACCCAGGGGGCAGCTGGGGATGCCGGCACTAACTTGTGCATGCAAATGGCCCCCTGGTCAGTGTCCCTATTGGGGAACGTAGTAATTTCAAAAAACTTCTTACGCACACGCAAGATCATGGTGATGCATAGCAACGAGAGGGGAGAGTGTTGTCCACGTACCCTCGTCGACCGTAAGCGGAAGCGTTATGACAACGCGGTCGGGGAAGAAGGAGAGAGGGGGAGGAAAGGGGGCGCCACCCCCCTGATACGTTTCCAATGTATCTATAATTATTGATTGCTCCATGCTAAATTATCTACTGTTTTGGACTATATTGGGCTTTATTTTCCACTTTTATATTATTTTTGGGAGTAACCTATTAACCGGAGGCCCAGCCCAGAATTGCTGTTTTTTGCCTATTTCAGTGTTTCGAAGAAACGGAATATCAAATGGAGTCCAAACGGAATAAAATATTCGAGAACGTGATTTTCTCACCGAACGTGATCCAGGAGACTTGGACCCTGCTCCAAGGAACAAAAGAGGCGGTCACGAGGGTGGGGGTGCCCCCACCCTCCCGAGGGCGCGCCCCCCTGCCTCGTGGGCCCCTCGTTGCTCCTCCGGCGTACTTCTTCCTCCTATATATACACACGTACCCACAAACGATCAGAACAGGAGCCAAAAACCTAATTCCACCGTCGCAACTTTCTGTATCCACGAATCCCATCTTGGGGCATGTTCCGGAGCTCCGCCGGAAGACGGCCGTCATCACAGAGGGCTTCTACATCATCCTAGCCTCTCCGATGAAGTGTGAGTAGTTTACCTCAGACCTTCGGGTTCATAGTTAGTAGCTAGATGGATTCTTCTCTCTCTTTGAATCTCAATACAAAGTTCTCCCCCTCTCTTGTGGAGATCTATTCGATGTAATCTTCTTTTTGTGGTGTGTTTGTTGAGACCGATGAATTGTGGGTTTATGATCAAGTCTATCTATGAATAATATTTGAATCTTATCTGAATTCTTTTATGTATGATTGGTTATCTTTGCAAGTCTCTTCGAATTATCCATTTGGTTTGGCCAACTAGATTGGTAGTTCTTGCCATGGGAGAAGTGCTTAGCTTTGGGTTCGATCTTGCGGTGTCCTTACCCAGTGACAGAACGGGCAGCAAGGCACGTATTCCATCGTTGCCATCGAGGATAACTAGATGGGGTTTATTTCATATTGCATGAATTTATCTCTCTACATCATGTCATCTTGCTTAAGGCGTTACTCTGTTTTTAACTTAATACTCTAGATGCATGCTGGATAGCGGTCGATGAGTGGAGTAATAGTAGTAGATGCAGAATCGTTTCGGTCTACTTGTCATGGACGTGATGCCTATATACATGATCATGCCTAGATATTCTCATAACTATGCTCAATTCTGTCAATTGCTCAACAGTAATTTGCTCACCCACCGTAGAATACTTATGCTCTTGAGAGAAGCCACTAGTGAAACCTATGGCCCCCGGGTCTATTCTCATCATATCAATCTCCATCACTTTAATCTTGCTTTACTTTTTACTTTGCATCTTTATACCAAAAATACCAAAAATATTATATCCATCAGATCTCACTCTCGTAAGTGACCGTGAAGGGATTGACAACCCCTAATCGCGTTGGTTGCAAGTAGCTATCGCTTTGTACAGGTACGAGGGATTTGAGTGTGGCCTCCTACTGGATTGATACCTTGGTTCTCAAAAACTGAGGGAAATACTTACGCTACTCTACTGCATCATCCCTTCCTCTTTGGGGAAAACCAACACAAGCTCAAGACGTAGCAAGAAGGATTTCTGGTGCCGTTGCCGGGGAGTCTACGCAAAAAGTCAACATACCAAGTACCCATCACAATCCCTATCTCTCGCATTACATTATTTGTCATTTGCCTCTCGTTTTCCTCTCCCCCCCAATTCACCCTTGTTGTTTTATTCGCCCTCTCTCTATCCTCCCTCTCTATTTGCCTCTTTTTGCCCGCTTGCCTCTTGTTTGCTCGTGTGCTAGTTTGCTTGCTTGTCGTTATGTCTGAAATTGGGGAAGTTATCGCCAATATGGGCGATAATAATATCATGGAAAATTCTGATGCTCCTGCTGAAGAACCCCCTACCTACCATACAAAAAGATTTCAAATCGGTAGTGGTAATATTATTGGAAAAGGAGTCATTCAAGATTTCTTTACTTGTGCCGGTGCTTTGCCCTCTATGGGCGATTCTATTCTCCATAGAACTAGTAGTCTTGCGGACGCTATTGCCATGCTTATCGTTGAACTTGAAAGGCAATTTATGCATATGCACCCATCTATACAAAGAGTTTTCCTAGAATTTTCTAATATCGAGCATTCCTCTGTTAAGCGTGCCACTACTATCTTTTTGGCTCATGAATTCAGATTTATAATAAAATAAGCCAAAGAAATCTTTGCGCACTATAGGGTGGACGCTGGTCGTCCTCCCATAGAATCTATCCTCTTCGATCAAGAAGAAATTATGCACTTTCAATCTCCTGACTATGTTGCTTTTAATGAAAATCTCAGAAAAAAGTGCCAACCAATATTTTAATGATAGAATCTCTGAACTTAATGATGATTTGGCTATTCGAAATAATGAGCTAGGATACTCTCTTGAGTCTAGGCTCACGAAGTTCTGTCAAAAGAATGCTTATAATGATGAATTGGTTGTACATTACGAAGGGCCGAAAGAGGAACCTCCTAAAATTGATCTTGGGGACTTCTGTCCTATTAAATTTATCCCTTTTGATTAATTTTGCTTGCCTCAAAGAAAACTTGCTGCTGAACATAGAGAATATGAAACGAGCTTCACCGATCTATCTTATTACTATGGCAATACCTAGATCTATCCTCGCTTTTATGCCTAGCTAGGGGCGTTAAACGATAGCGCTTGTTGGGAGGCAACCCAATTTTATTTTTATTCCTTGCTTTTTGCTCCTGCTTAGTAATAAATAAATTATTTAGCCTCTGTTTTGGTTGTGTTTTTTGAGTTTAATTAGTGTTTGTGCCAAGTAGAACCGTTGGGAAGACTTGGGGAAAGTCTTGTTGAACTTGCTGTAAAAAACAGAAACTTTAGCGCTCACGAGAACTGCTGTCATTTTTATTTGGAGAGTGATATTTAGTTAATTCTTTTTGCAGATATAATAGATGAATTCCTCACGTCCAGAAATTTATTTTAGAATTTTTGGGGTTCCAGATCTTGCGCTAGCTACAGATTACTACAGACTGTTCTGTTTTTGACAGATTCTGTTTTTCGTGTGTTGTTTGCTTGTTTTGATGAATCTATGGTTAGTAAAATAGTTTATAATCCATAGAGAAGTTGGAATACAGTAGGTTTAACACCAATATAAATAAAGAATGATTTCATTACAGTACTATGAAGTGGTCTTTTGTTTTCTTTCGCTAACGGAGCTCACGGCACCCCAGGCTTTACACTTTATGCTTCCGGCTCGTATGTTGTGTGGAATTGTGAGCGGATAACAATTTCACACAGGAAACAGCTATGACCATGATTACGCCAAGCTATTTAGGTGAGACTATAGAATACTCAAGCTTGGGGATTCCCCGGAAGGCATCCCCTCTTTCGTCCACTTCCATCGGTAATTTACTTGGAGCTATATTTTTATTCACCAACATGATATGTGTTTTGCTTGGAGCATCTTGTATTATTTGTGTCTTTGTGTCTTAGTATGCCACAATCATCCTTGCTGTACACACCTTTTGAGAGAGCCATACATGAATTAAAATTTGATAGAATACTCTATGTTCTTCACTTATATCTTTTGAGCTAAGTAGTTTGCTCTATGTGCTTCACTTATATCTTTTGAGCTAGATAATTTTGCTCTATATGCTTCACTTATATCTTTTGAGCTAGATAATTTTGATCTATGTGCTTCACTTATATCTTTTGAGCGTTATAATTTTGCTCTATGTGCTTCACTTAGATCTTTTAGAGCACGGTGGTGGATTTGTTTTAAAGAAACTATTGATCTCTCATGCTTCACTTAAATTATTTTGAGAGTCTCTTAATAGCATGGTAATTTTCTTAATAATAATATGCTTGGTATTCAAGATTTGTGAAACTTTCTTTTGAGTGTGTTGAATACTAAGAAAAGATTGAAGCATGATAATTGTTTTGAGATATGGAGGTGATAATATTAAAGTCATGCTAGTTGAGTAGTTGTGAATTTGAGGAATACTTGTGTTAAAGTTTGTGATTCCCGTGGCATGCACGTATGCTGAACCGTTATGTGACGAAGTTGAAGCATGATTTGTTTATTGATTGTCTTCCTTATGAGTGGCGGTCGGGGACGAGCGATGGTCTTTTCCTACTAATCTATCCCCCTAGGAGCATGCGTGTAATACTTTGCTTTGATAACTTCTAGATTTTTGCAATAAGTATATGAGTTCTTTATGACTAATGTTGAGTCCATGGATTATACGCACTCTCACCCTTCCACCTTTGCTAGCCTCTCTAATACCGCGCACCTTTCACCGGTATCATACACCTACCATATACCTTCCTCAAAACAGCCACCATACCTACCTATTATGGCATTTCCATAGCCATTCCGAGATATATTGCCATGCAACTTTCCGCCATCTAGTTCATCATGACACATTCATCATTGTCATATTGCTTAGCATGATCATGTAGTTGACATAGTATTTGTGGCAAAGCCACCGTTCATAATTTCTTCATACTTGTCACTCTTGATTCATTGCATATCCCCGTACACCGCGGAGGCATCCATATAGAGTCATACTTTGTTTTAGAATCGAGTTGTAATCATTGACTTGTAAGTAGATAGAAGTGTGATGATCATCATTCAATAGAGCATTGTCCCAATAAAAAAAGAGAAAGGCCAAAGAAAAAAGGAAGGCCCAAAAAAAGAGAAAATAAATAAAAAGGGGCAATGCTACTATCCTTTTTTCCACACTTGTGCTTCAAAGTAGCACCATGATATAGCAAGTCTCATATATTGTGCTTCAAAGTAGCACCATGTTCTTCATATAGAGAGTCTCATATGTTGTCACTTTCATATACTAGTGGGAATTTTACATTATAGAACTTGGCTTGTATATTCCAATGATGGGCTTCCTCGAAATTGCCCTAGGTCTTCGTGAGCAAGCAAGTTGGATGCACACCCACTTAGTTTCTTTTGTTGAGCTTTCATACATTTATAGCTCTAGTGCATCCGTTGCATGGCAATCCATACTCACTCACATTGATATCTATTGATGGGCATCTCCATAGCCCATTGATACGCCTAGTTGATGTGAGACTATCTTACCCTCCTTTTTGTCTTCTCCACAACCACCATTCTATTCCACCTATAGTGCTATATCCATGGCTCACGCTCATGTATTGCGTGAACATTGAAAAAGTTGGAGTATGAAACAATTGCTTGGCTTGTCATCGGGGTTGTGCATGATTTAAATACTTTGTGTGGTGAAGATAGAGCATAGCCAGACTATATGATTTTGTAGGGATAACTTTCTTTGGCCATGTTATTTTGAGAAGACATAATTGCTTTGTTAGTATGCTTGAAGTATTATTATTTTTATGTCAATATAAACTTTTGTCTTGAATCTTTCTAATCTGAATATTCATACCACAATTAAGAAGATTTGCATTGAAATTATGCCAAGTAGCACTCCGCATCAAAAATTCTCTTTTTATCATTTACCTACTCGAGGACGAGCAGGAATTAAGCTTGGGGATGCCTGATACGTCTCCAACGTATCTATAATTTTTGATTACTCCATGCTATATTATCTACTGTTTTGGACTATATTGGGCTTTATTTTCCACTTTTATATTATTTTTGGGACTAACCTATTAACCGGAGGCCCAGCCCAGAATTGCTGTTTTTTGCCTATTTCAGTGTTTCGAAGAAACGGAATATCAAACGGAGTCCAAGCGGAATAAAATCTTCGGGAATGTGATTTTCTCACCAAACGTGATCCAGGAGACTTGGACCCTGCTCCAAGGAACAAAATAGGCAGTCACGAGGGTGGGGGGCGCCCCCCCCCCCCAGGGTGCGCCCCCTGCCTCGTGGGCCCCTCGTTGCTCCTCCGGCGTACTTCTTCCTACTATATATACACACGTACCCCCAAACGATCAGAACAGGAGCCAAAACCCTAATTCCACCGCCGCAACTTTCTGTATCCACGAGATCCCATCTTGGGGCCTGTTCCGGAGTTCCGCCGGAAGAGGGCCGTCATCACGGAGGGCTTCTACATCATCCTAGCCTCTCCGATGAAGTGTGAGTAGTTTACCTCAGACCTTCGGGTCCATAGTTAGTAGCTAGATGGCTTCTTCTCTCTCTTTGAATCTCAATACAAAGTTCTCCCCCTCGCTTGTGGAGATCTATTCAATGTAATCTTGTTTTTGCGGTGTGTTTGTTGAGACCGATGAATTGTGGGTTTATGATCAAGTCTATCTATGAATAATATTTGAATCTTCTCTGAATTCTTTTATGTATGATTGGTTATCTTTGCAAGTCTCTTCGAATTGTCCATTTGGTTTGGCCAACTAGATTGGTAGTTGTTGCCATGGGAGAAGTGCTTAGCTTTGGGTTCGATCTTGCGGTGTCCTTACCCAGTGACAGAAGGGGCAGCAAGGCACGTATTGCATCGTTGCCATCGAGGATAACAAGATGGGGTTTATTTCATATTGCATGAATTTATCTCTCTACATCATGTCATCTTGCTTAAGGCGTTACTCTGTTTTTAACTTCATACTCTAGATGTATGCTGGATAGCGGTCGATGAGTGGAGTAATAGTAGTAGATGCAGAATCGTTTCGGTCTACTTGTCATGGATGTGATGCCTATATACATGATCATGCCTAGATATTCGCATAACTATGCTCAATTCTGTCAATTGCTCACCAATAATTTGTTCACCCACCATAGAATACTTATCCTCTGGAGAGAAGCCACTAGTGAAACCTATGGCCCCCGGGTCTATTCTCATCATATCAATCTCCATCACTTTAATCTTGCTTTACTTTTTACTTTGCATCTTTATACCAAAAATACCAAAAATATTATATCTATCAGATCTCACTCTCGTAAGTGACCGTGAAGGGATTGACAACCCCTAATCGCGTTGGTTGCGAGTAGATATCGCTTTGTGCAGGTACGAGGGACTTGAGCTTGGCCTCCTACTGGATTGATACCTTGGTTCTCAAAAACTGAGGGAAATACTTACGATACTCTGCTGCATCATCCCTTCCTCTTCGGGGAAAACCAACGCAAGCTCAAGACGTAGCACCCCCCCCCTCCTTGTCCAATTCGGACTAGAGGGGGAAGGGCGCGCGGCCTGCCCTGGCCGCCCCTCCTCTTCTCCACTAAGGCCCAATAGGCCCTTTACACTCCTCGGGGGGTTCCGGTAACCCCCCGGTACTTCGTTATTTGTCCGAACTTGCCCGGAACCTTTCCGAAGTTCAAACATAGTCATCCAATATATCGATCTTTATGTTTCGACCATTTCGAGACTCCTCGTCATGTCCGTGATCATATACGGAACTCTGAACTACCTTCGGTACATCAAAATACATAAACTCATATTATCGATCGTCACCGAACGTTAAGCGTACGGACCCTACGGGTTCGAGAACTATGTAGACATGACCGAGACTCGTCTCCGGTCAATAACCAATAGCGGAACCTGGATGCTCATATTGGCTCCTACATATTCTACGAAGATCTTTATCGGTCAAACCACATAACAACATACGTTGTTCCCTTTGTCATCGGTATGTTACTTGCCCGTGATTCGATCGTTGGTATATCAATACCTAGTTCAATCTCGTTACCGGCTAGTCTCTTTACTCGTTCTGTAATGCATCATCCCGCAACTAACTCATTAGTTACATCGCTTGCAAGGCTTATAGTGATGTGCATTACCGAGAGGGCCCAGAGATACCTCTTTGACAATCGGAGTGACAAATCCTAATATCGATCTATGTCAACTCAACAAGTACCATCGGAGACACCTGTAGAGCACCTTTATAATCACTCAGTTACATTGTGACATTTGGTAGCACACAAATTGTTCCTCCAGTACTCGGGAGTTGCATAATCTCATAGTCATAGGAACATGTATAAGTCATGAAGAAAGCAATAGCAACAAACTAAACGATCATCGTGCTAAGCTAACAGATGGGTCAAATCAATCACATCATTCTCTAATGATGTGATCCCGTTAATCAAATGACAACTCATGTCTATGGTTAGGAAACATAACCATCATTGATTCAACGAGCTAGTCAAGTAGAGGCAAACTAGTGACACTCTGTTTGTCTATGTATTCACACATGTACTAAGTTTCCGGTTAATACAATTCTAGCATGAATAATAAACATGTATCATGATATAAGGAAATATAAATAACAACTTTATTATTGCCTCTAGGGCATATTTCCTTCAGTCTCCCACTTGCAGTAGAGTCAATAATCTAGATTACATTGTAATGATTCTAACACCCATGGAGTCTTGGTGCTGATCATGTTTTACTCGTGAGAGAGGCTTAGTCAACGGGTCTGCAACATTCTGATCCACGTGTATCTTGCAAATCTCTATGTCTCCCTCCTTGACTTGATCGCAGATGGAATTGAAGCGTCTCTTGATGTGCTTGGTTCTTTTGTAAAATTTAGATTACTTTGCCAAGGCAATTGCACCAGTATTGTCACAAAAGATTTTCGTTGGACCCGGTGCACTAGGTATGACACCTAGATTGGATATGAACTCCTTCATCCAGACTCCTTTATTTGCTGCTTCATAAGCAGCTATATATTCCGCTTCACATGTAGATCCCGCCACGACGCTTTGCTTAGAACTGCACCAACTGACAGCTCCACCGTTCAATAAAAACACGTATCCGATATGTGACTTAGAGTCATCTGAATCAGTGTCAAAGCTTGCATCGACGAAACCATTTATGATGAGCTCTTTGTCACCTCCATAAACGAGAAACATATCCTTAGTCCTTTTCAGGTATTTCAGGATGTTCTTGACCGCTGTCCAGTGATCCACTCCTTGATTACTTTGGTACCTCCCTGCTAAACTAATAGCAAGGCACACATCAGGTCTGGTACACAACATTGCATACATGATAAAGCCTATGGCTGAAGCATAGGGAACACCTTTCATTTTCTCTCTATCTTCTGCAGTGGTCGGGCATTGAGTCTGACTCAACTTCACACCTTGTAACACAGGCAAGAACCCTTTCTTTGCTTGATCCATTTTGAACTTCTTCAAAAATTTATCAAGGTATGTGCTTTGCGAAAGTCCAATTAAGCGTCTTGATCTATCTCTATAGATCTTGATGCCCAATATATAAGTAGCTTCACCGAGGTCTTTCATTGAAAAACTCTTATTCAAGTATCCTTTTATTCTATCTAGAAATTCTATATCATTTCCAATCAACAATATGTTATCCACATATAATATTAGAAATGCTACAGAGCACCCACTCACTTTCTTGTAAATACAGGCTTCTCCAAAAGTCTGTATAAAACCATATGCTTTGATCACACTACCAAAATGTTTATTCCAACTCCAAGATGCTTGCACCAGTCCATAGATGGATCGCTGGAGCTTGCACACTTTGTTAGCACCCTTTGGATCGATAAAACCTTTAGGTTGCATCATATACAACTCTTCTTCCAGAAATCTATTCAGGAATGCAGTCTTAACATCCATTTTCCAAATTTCATAATCATAAAATGCGGTAATTGCTAACATGATTCGGACGGACTTAAGCATCGCTACGGGTGAGAAGGTCCCATTGTAGTCAACTCCTTGAACTTGTCGAAAAGCTTTCACAAGAAGTCGAGCTTTGCAGACAGTAACATTATCATCAGCGTCAGTCTTCTTCTTGAAGATCCATTTATTCTCGATGGCTTGCCGATCATTGCACAAGTCAACCAAAGTCCATACTTTGTTCTCATACATGGATCCCATCTCAGATTTCATGGCCTCAAGCCATTTTGTGGAATCTGGGCTCATCATCGCTTCCTCATAGCTCGTAGGTTCGTCATGGTTCAGTAACATGACCTCCAGAACAGGATTACCATACCACTCTGGTGCGGATCTTACTCTGGTTGACCTATGAGGTTCGGCGGTAACTTGATCAGAAGTTTCATGATCATCATCATTAGCTTCCTCGCTTACAGGTGTAGGAATCACTGGAACTGATTTCAGTGATGAACTACTTTCCAATAAGGGAGAAGGTACAATTACCTCGTCAAGTTCTACTTTCCTCCCACTCACTTCTTTCAGAGAAACTCCTTCTCTAGAAAGGATCCATTCTTAGCAACGAATATCTTGCCTTCGGATCTGTGATAGAAGGTGTACCCAACAGTCTCCTTTGGGTATCATATGAAGACACATTTCTCTGATTTGGGTTCGAGCTTATCAGGTTGAAGCTTTTTCACATAAGCAGCGCAGCCCCAAACTTTAAGAAACGAGAACCTGGGTTTCTTGCCAAACCACAGTTCATAAGGTGTTGTCTCAATGGATTTAGATGGTGCCATTTTAACGTGAATGCAGTTGTCTCTAAATCGTAACCCTAAAATGATAGCGGTAAATCAGTGAGAGACATCATAGAACGCACCATATCTAGTAAAGTACGATTACGACGTTCGGACACACTATTACGCTGTGGTGTTCCATCTAGCATGAGTTGCGAAACTATTCTGCATTGTTTCAAATGAAGTCCAAACTCATAACTCAAATATTCGCATCCATGATCAGATCGTAGAAACTTGATTTTCTTGTTACGATGATTTTTCACTTCACTCTGAAATTCTTTGAACTTTTCAAATGTTTCAGACTTATGTTTCATTAAGTAGATATACCCATATCTGTTCAAATCATCTATGAAGGTGAGAAAATAAGGATATCCGCCGCGAGCTTCAATGTTCATTGGACCACATACATCAGTATGTATGATTTCAAATAAATCTGTTGCTCGCTCCATTGTTCCGGAGAACGGAGTTTTAGTCATCTTGCCCATGAGGCATGGTTCGCAAGTACCAGGTGATTCATAATCAAGTGATTCCAGAAGTCCATCAGAATGGAGTTTCTTCGTGCGCTTTACACCAATATGACCTAAACGGCGGTGCCACAAATAAGTTGCACTATCATTATCAACTTTGCATCTTTTGGCCTCAATACTATGAACATGTGTATCACTACTATCAAGATTTAGTAAAAATATACCACTCATCAGGGGTGCATGACCATAAAAGATATTACTCATATAAACAGAACAACCATTATTCTCTGATTTAAATGAATAACCGTCTCGCATCAAACAAGATCCAGATATAATGTTCATGCTCAATGCTGGCACCAAATAACAATTATTTAGGTCTAATACTAATCCCGAAGGTAGATGTAGAGGTAGCATGCCGACGGCGATCACATCGACTTTGGAACCATTTCCCACACGCATCGTCACCTTGTCCTTAGTCAATCTTCACTTAATCTATAGCCCCTGTTTCGAGTTGCAAATGTTTGCAACCAAAACCAGTATCAAATACCCAGGCACTACAGAGAGCATTAGTAAGGTACACATCAATAACATGTATATCAAATATACCTTTCACTTTGCCATCCTTCTTGTCCGCCAAATACTTGGGGCAGTTCCGCTTCCAGTGACCAGTTTCTTTGCAGTAGAAGCACTCAGTCTCAGGCTTAGGTCCAGACTTGGGTTTCTTCACCTGAGCAGCAACTGGCTTGCTGTTCTTCTTGAAGTTCCCCTTCTTCCCTTTACCCTTTTTCTTGAAACTGGTGGTCTTGTTGACCATCAACACTTGATGCTCCTTCTTGATTTCTACCTCCGCTGCCTTTAGCATTGCGAAGAGCTCGGGAATCGTCTTATCCATCCCTTGCATATTATAGTTCATCACAAAGCTCTTGTAGCTTGGTGGAAGTGATTGGAGAACTCTGTCAATTACACTATCATCAGGAAGATTAACTCCTAGTTGAGTCAAGTGGTTGTGGTGCCCAGACATTCTGAGTATATGTTCACTGACAGAACTATTCTCCTCCATCTTGCAGCTGTAGAATTTATTGGAGACTTCATATCTCTCAATCCGGGCATTTGCGTGAACTATTAACTTCAACTCCTGGAACATCTCATATGCTCCATGACGTTCAAAACATCGTTGAAGTCCCGGTTCTAAGCCGTAAAGCATGGCACACTGAACTATCGAGTAGTCATCAACACGCGACTGCCAGTCATTCACAATGTCTGTAGTTGCCGACACAGGTGGTACACCTAGCGGTGCTTCCAGGACATAATTCTTCTGTGCATCAATGAGGATAATCCTCAAGTTACGGACCCCAGTCCGTGTAATTGCTACCATCATCTTTCAACTTAGCTTTCTCTAGAAACGCATTAAAATTCAACGAAACAACAGCACGGGCCATTAGGGATGGCAATGGGTAGGGTATGGGCGGGTACAACCTCCTTCTACCCAAACCCATACCCATAGAAACTTTTTATACCCACCCATTTCAATACCCATGGGTATAAACTGACACCCATGCCCATACCCATCGGGTATCCTATACCCAATGTGTATCCATTGGGTACAATATAGCATTCAAATTCTTAAGAGGTAGAGAAATGAGTTCAAAATTCAAGTGATCATGATAGAGTAGTATAGCATGTATGTGGCCTCCTCCAATGGGTGGCCGCTTGGAGGCATCAGGGGAGTATGAGCAGCGGTTGGTGGAAGGCCGACGTAGTGGAAGGCGGTGGTGGGAATTGGGGATCGCTGAATCGAGTGTTCGACAAGAGTCTAGTAGCAAAGAGTCGATATTTCATATTTTTGAGGAGTCACATAGGATGTATGAGGAGTGGCGAGCAGGTGATTATGAGCCTATGAGCTATGACTTGTTTAAGGAATACGAGATTCAGGGTTGGACCATATGAGTTGGATGTTAACCCCACATGTTATAGGAGTTATTTTCATTTATTAATTTTTATTGGGTATCCATTGGGTTACCCATGGGCACAATATCTTACCCATGCCCTACCCATATATTTTGTGGGTATGGGTTGTTGGGGAATGTAGTAATTTCAAAAAAAATCCTACGCACACGCAAGATCATGGTGATGCATAGCAACGAGAGGGGAGAGTGTGATCTACATACCCTTGTAGACCGACAGCGGAAGCGTTAGCACAACGCGGTTGATGTAGTCATACGTCTTCACGGCCCGACCGATCAAGCACCGAAACTACGGCACCTCCGAGTTTTAGCACACATTCAGCTCGATGACGATCCCCGGACTCCGATCCAGCAAAGTGTCGGGGAAGAGTTCAGTCAGCACGACGGCGTGGTGACGATCTTGATGTTCTACCATCGCAGGGCTTCGCCTAAGCACCGCTACAATATTATCAAGGATTATGGTGGAAGGGGGCACCACACACGGCTAAGAAAACGATCACGTGGATCAACTTGTGTGTCTAGGGGTGCCCCCTGCCCCCGTATATAAAGGAGCAAGGGGAGGAGGCCGGCCGGCCCTATAGGCGCGCCAAGGAGGAGTCCTCCTCCTAGTAGGAGTAGGACTCCTACTAGGAGGGGGAAGGAAGTGGGGAGGGAGAAGGAAAGGGGGGCGCCGCCCCCCTGTCCTAGTCCAATTCGGACCAGGGGGGAGGAGGCGTGCGGCCCACCTTGGCTGCCCTTCTCTCTCTCCACTAAGGCCCATATGGCCCATTACTTCTCCCGGGGGGTTCCGGTAACCCTCCGGTACTCCGGTTTTCTCCGAAATCACCCGGAACACTTCCGGTGTCCGAATATAGTCGTCCAATATATCAATATTTATGTCTCGACCATTTCGAGACTCCTCGTTATGTCCGTGATCACATCCGGGACTCCAAACTAACTTCGGTACATCAAAACTCATAAACTCATAATATAACTGTCATCGAAACCTTAAGCATGCGGACCCTACGGGTTCGAGAACAATGTAGAGATGACCGAGACATGTCTCCGGTCAATAACCAATAGCGGAACCTGGATGCTCATATTGGCTCCTACATATTCTATGAAGATCTTTATCGGTCAGACCGCATAACAACATACGTTGTTCCCTTTGTCATCGGTATGTTACTTGCCCGAGATTCGATCGTCGGTATCTTAATACCTAGTTCAATCTCGTTACCGGCAAGTCTCTTTACTCGTTCCGTAATACATCATCTCACAACTAACTCATTAGTTGCAATGCTTGCAAGGCTTATGTGATGTGCATTACCGAGAGGGCCCAGAGATACCTCTTCGACAATCGGAGTGACAAATCCTAATCTCGAAATACGCCAACCCAACATGTACCTTTGGAGACACCTGTAGAGCTCCTTTATAATCACCCGGTTACGTTGTGACGTTTGGTAGCACACAAAGTGTTCCTCCGGCAAACGGGAGTTGCATAACCTCATAGTCATAGGAACATGTATAAGTCATGAAGAGAGCAATAGCAACATACTAAACGATCAGGTGCTAAGATAATGGAATGGGTCATGTCAATCACATCATTCTCCTAATGATGTGATCCCGTTAATCAAATGACAACACATGTCTATGGTTAGGAAACATAACCATCTTTGATTAACGAGCTAGTCAAGTAGAGGCACACTAGTGACATTTAGTTTGTCTATGTATTCACACAAGTATTATGTTTCCGTATAATACAATTCTAGCATGAATAATAAACATTTATCATGATATAAGGAAATAAATAATAACTTTATTATTGCCTCTAGGGCATATTTCCTTCAGTCTCCCACTTGCACTAGAGTCAATAATCTAGATCACATCGCCATGTGATTTAACATCAATAGTTCACATCACCATGTGATTAACACCCATAGTTCACATCGTCATGTGACCAACACTCAAAGGGTTTACTAGAGTCAGTAATCTAGTTCACATCTGTATGTGATTAATACCCAAAGAGTACTAAGGTGTGATCATGTTTTGCTTGTGAGAGAAGCTTAGTCAACGAATCTGCCAAAATTCAGATCCGTATGTATTTTGCAAATTTCTATGTCTACAATGCTCTGCATGGAGCTACTTTAGCTAATTGCTCCCACTTTCAATATGTATCCATATGAAGACTTAGAGTCATCCGGATCAGTGCCAAAAACTTGTATCGGCGTAATCCTTTTACGACGAACCTTTTGTCACCTCCATAATCGAGAAACATATCCTTATTCCACTAAGGATAATTTTGACCGATGTCCAATGATCTACTCCTAGATCACTATTGTACTCCCTTGCCAAAATCAATGTAGGGTATACAATAGATCTAGTACATAGCATGGCATACTTTATAGAACCTATGGCTGAGGCATAGGGAATGACTTTCATTCTCTTTCTATCTTCTGCCGTGGTCGGGCTTTGAGTCTTACTCAATTTCACACCTTGTAACACAGGCAAGAACTCTTTCTTTGACTGTTCCATTTTGAACTACTTCAAAATCTTGTCAAGGTATGTACTCATTGAAAAAACTTATCAAGCGTCTTGATCTATCTCTATAGATCTTGATGCTCAATATGTAAGCAGCTTCACCGAGGTCTTTCTTTGAAAAACTCCTTTCAAACACTTCTTTATGCTTTACAGAATAATTCTACATTATTTCCGATCAATAATATGTCATTCACATATACTTGTCAGAAATGTTGTAGTGCTCCCACTCACTTTCTTGTAAATACAGGCTTCACCGCAAGTCTGTATAAAACTATATGCTTTGATCAACTTATCAAAGCGTATATTCCAACTCCGAGATGCTTGCACCAGTCCATAGATGGATCGCTGGAGCTTGCATATTTAGTTAACACCTTTAGGATCGACAAAACCTTCTAGTTGCATCGTATACAACTCTTCTTTAATAAATCCATTAAGGAATGCAGTTTTGTTTATCCATTTTCCAGATTTCATAAAATGCGGCAATTTCTAACATGATTCGGACAGACTTAAGCATAGATACGAGTGAGAAACTCTCATCGTAGTCAACACCTTGAACTTGTCGAAAACATTTTGCGACAATTCTAGCTTTGTAGATAGTAACACTACTATCAGCGTCCGTCTTCCTCTTGAAGATCCATTTATTTTCTATGGCTTGCCGATCATCGGGCAAATCCATCAAAGTACATACTTTGTTCTCATACATGGATCATATCTCAGATTTCATGGCCTCAAACCATTTCGCGGAATCTGGGCTCATCATCGCTTCCTCATAGTTCGCAAGTTCGTCATGGTCTAGTAACATGACTTCCAGAACAGGATTACCGTACCACTCTGGTGCGGATCTCACTCTGGTTTACCTACGAGATTCGGTAGTAACTTGATCTGAAGTTACATGATCATCATCATTAGCTTCCTCACTAATTGGTGTAGTAGTCACAAGAACAGATTTCTGTGATGAACTACTTTCCAATAAGGGAGAAGGTACAATTACCTTACCAAGTTTTCTACTTTCCTCCCACTCACTTCTTTCGAGAGAAACTCCTTCTCTAGAAAGGATCCATTCTCAGCAACGAATATCTTGCCTTCGGATCTGTGATAGAAGGCGTACCCAACATTTTCTTTTGGGTATCCTATGAAGACGCACTTCTCCGATTTGAGTTTGAGCTTATCAGTATGAAACTTTTTCATATAAGCATCGCAACCCCAAACTTTAAGAAACGACAACTTTGGTTTCTTGCCAAACCGCAGTTCATACGGTGTCGTCTCAACGGATTTAGATGGTGCCCTTTTTAACGTGAATGTAGTTGTCTCTAATGCATAACCCCAAAATGATAGTGGTAAATCGGTAAGAGACATCATAGATTGCACTATATCAAATAAAGTACGGTTATGACGTTCGAACACACCATTACGCTATGGTGTTCCAGGTGGCATGAGTTTGTGAAACTATTCTACATTGTTTTAATTGAAGGACAAACTCATAACTCAAATATTTTACTTCTACGATCATATCGTAGAAGCTTTCATTTTTGTTACGATGATTCTCCACTTCACTCTGAAATTCTTTGAACTTTTCAAATGTTTCACACTTGTGTTCCATCAAGTAGATATACTCATATCTGCTCAAATCATCTGTGAAGATCAGAAAATAATGATCCCTGCCACGAGCCTCAATATTCATCGGACCACATACATCAGTATGTATGATTTCCAACAAATTTGTTGCTCGCTCCATTGTTCTGGAGAATGGAGTCTTAGTCATCTTGCCCATTAGGCATGGTTCGCAAGCATCAAGTGATTCCAAAAACCCCTCAGCATGGAGTTTCTTCATGCGCTTTACACCATTATGACCTAAACGGCAGTGCCACAAATAAGTTGCACTATCATTATTAACTTTGCATCTTTTGGTTTCAATATTATGATTATGTGTATCACTACGATCGAGATCCAACGAACTATTTTCATTGGGTGTGTAACCATATAAGGTTTTATTCATGTAAACAGAACAACAATTTATTCTCTTACTTAAATGAATAACCGTATTGCAATAAACATGATCAAATCATATTCATGCTCAACGCAAACACCAAATAACACTTATTTATGTTCAACACTAATCCCGAAAGTATAGGGAGTGTGCGATGATGATCATATCAATCTTGGAACCACTTCCAACACACATCGTCACTTCACCCTTAACTAGTCTCTGTTCATTCTGCAACTCCCGTTTCGAGTTACTATTCTTAGCAACTGAACCAGTATCAAATACCGAGGGGTTGCTACGAACACTAGTAAAATACACATCAATAATATGTATATCAAATATACTTGTGTTCACTTTGCCATCCTTCTTATCCACCAATCACTTGGGGTAGTTCCGCTTCCAGTGACCAGTCCCTTTGCAGTAGAAGCACTTAGTCTCAGGCTTAGGACCAGAATTGGGCTTCTTTACTTGAGCAGCAACTTGCTTGCTATTCTTCTTGAAGTTCCCCTTCTTCCCTCTGCCCTTTTCTTGAAACTAGTGGTCTTGTCTACCATCAACACTTGATGTTTTTCTTGATTTCTACCTTCGTCAATTTCAGCATTACAAAGAGCTTGGGAATCGTTTCCGTTATCCCTTGCATATCATAGTTCATCACGAAGTTCTACTAACTTGGTGATGGTGACTAGAGAATTCTGTCAATCACTATTTTATCTGGAAGATTAACTCCCACTTGATTCAAGCAATTGTAGTACCCAGACAATCTGAGCACATGCTCACTAGTTTGAGCGATTCTCCTCCATCTTTTAGCTATAGAACTTGTTGGAGACTTCATATCTCTCAACTCGGGTATTTGCTTGAAATATTAACTTCAACTTCTAGAACATCTCATATGGTCCATGACGTTCAAAGCGTCTTTGAAGTCCCGATTCTAAGCCGTTAAGCATGGTGCACTAAACTATCAAGTAGTCATCATATTGAGCTAGCCAAACGTTCATAACGTCTGCATTTGCTCCTGCAATAGGTCTGTCACCTAGCGGTGCATCAAGGACATAATTCTTCTGTGTAGCAATGAGGATAAACCTCAGATCACGGATCCAATCCGCATCATTGCTACTAACATCTTTCAACACAATTTTCTCTAGGAACATATCAAAATAAACACAGGGAAGCAACAACGCTTGCTATTGATCTACAACATGATTTGCAAAATACTACCAGGACTAAGTTCATGATAAATTTAAGTTCAATTAATCATATTACTTAAGAACTCCCACTTAGACAGACATCCCTCTAATCCTCTAAGTGATCACGTGATCCAAATCAACTAAACCATGTCCGATCATCACGTGAGATGGAGTAGTTTCATTGGTGAACATCACTATATTGATCATATATACTATATGATTCACGCTCGACCTTTCAGTCTCCGTGTTCCGAGGCCATATCTGTATATGCTTGGCTCGTCAAGTATAACCTAAGTATTCCGCGTGTGCAACTGTTTTGCACCCGTTGTATTTGAACGTAGAGCCTATCACACCCGATCATCACGTGGTGTCTCGGCACGAAGAACTTTCGCAACGGTGCATACTCAGGGAGAACACTTCTTGATAATTAGTGAGAGATCATCTTAAAATGCTACCGTCAAACTAAGCAAAATAAGATGTATAAAAGATAAACATCATATGCAATCAAAATATGTGACATGATATGGCCATCATCATCTTGCGCCTTTGATCTCCATCTCCAAAGTACTGTCATGATCTTTATCGTCACCGGCATGACACCATGATCTCCATCATCTTGATCTATATCAATGTGTCGTCACATGGTCGTCTCGCCAACAATTGCTCTTGCAACTATTGCTATCGCATAGCGATAAAGTATAGCAATTATTGGGCACTTGCATCTTATGCAATAGAGAGACAACCATAAGGATTTTTCCAGTTGCCGATAACTTCAACAAAACATGATCATCTCATACAACAACTTATATCTCATCACGTCTTGACCATATCACATCACAACATGCCCTGCAAAAACAAGTTAGACGTCCTCTACTTTGTTGTTGCAAGTTTTACGTGGCTGCTACTGGGCTTAGCAAGAACCGTTCTTACCTACGCATCAAAACCACAACGATAGTTTGTCAAGTTGGTGCTGTTTTAACCTTCGCAAGGACCGGGCGTAGCCACACTCGGTTCAACTAAAGTTGGAGAAACTGACACCCGCCAGCCAGCTGTGTGCAAAGCACGTCGGTAGAACCAGTCTCGCGTAAGCGTACGCGTAATGTCGGTCCGGGCCGCTTCATCCAACAATACCGCCGAACCAAAGTATGACATGCTGGTAAGCAGTATGACTTATATCGCCCACAACTCACTTGTGTTCTACTCGTGCATATAACATCAACACATAAAACCTAGGCTCAGATGCCACTGTTGGAGAACGTAGTAATTTCAAAAAAATTCCTACGCACACGCAAGATCATGGTGATGCATAGCAACGAGAGGGGAGAGTGTGATCTACGTACCCTTGTAGACCAACAACGGAAGCGTTAGCACAATGCGGTTGATGTAGTCATACGTCTTCTCGGCCCGACCGATCAAGCACCGAAACTACGGCACCTTCGAGTTTTAGCACACGTTCAGCTCGATTGCGTTGTGACGTTTGGTAGCACACAAAGTGTTCCTCCGGCAAACGGGGGTTGCATAATCTCATAGTCATAGGAACATGTATAAGTCATGAAGAGAGCAATAGCAACATACTAAACGATCGGGTGCTAAGCTAATGGAATGGGTCATGTCAATCACATCATTCTCCTAATGATGTGATCCCGTTAATCAAATGACAACGCATGTCTATGGTTAGGAAACATAACCGTCTTTGATTAACGAGCTAGTCAAGTAGAGGCACACTAGTGACGTTTAGTTTGTCTATGTATTCACACAAGTATTATGTTTTCGTATAATACAATTCTAGCATGAATAATAAACAGTTATCATGATATAAGGAAATAAATAATAACTTTATTATTGCCTCTAGGGCATATTTCCTTCATGGGTACCCATTACCCGTGGGTAGAAAATCTCTTCAAGTCTTGCCCATACCCATTGTTTTCGGGTAGGGTACCCGCGGGTACCCATACCCATGGGCAAAACTGCCATCCCTACGGGCCATCTATCTACAACAACATTGACATGCAAAATACTATCGGGTACTAAGTTCATGATAAATTAAAGTTTAATTAATCAGATTACTTAAGAACTCCCACTTAGATAGACATCTCTCTAATCATCTAAGTGATCATGTGGTCCATATCAACTAAACCATGTCCGATCATCACGTGAGATGGAGTAGTTTTCAATGGTGAACATCACTATGTTGATCATATCTACTATATGGTTCACGCAGTGTTCCGAGGCCATATCTGCATATGCTAGACTCGTCAAGTTTAACCCGAGTATTCCGCGTGTGCAAAAATGGCTTGCACCCGTTGTATGTGAACGTAGAGCTTATCACGTAGAGCTTATCACACCCGATCATCCCGTGGTGTCTCGGCACGATGAACTGTAGCAACGGTGCATACTCAGGGAGAACACTTATACCTTGAAATTTAGTGAGAGATCATCTTATAATGCTACCGCCGAACTAAGCAAAATAAGATGCATAAAGGATAAACATCACATGCAATCAATATAAGTGATATGATATGGCCATCATCATCTTGTGCTTGTGGTCTCCATCTCCAAAGCACCATCATGATCACCATCGTCACCGGCTTGACACCTTGATCTCTATCAAAGCATCGTTGTCGTCTCGCCAACTATTGCCATCACGACTATCGCTACCGCTTAGTGATAAAGTAAAGCAATTACATGGTGATTGCATTTCATACAATAAAGCGACAACTATATGGCTCCTGCCAGTTGCCGATAACTGTGTTACAAAACATGATCATCTCATACAACAAAATTTAGCATCATGTCTTGACCATATCATATCACAACATGCCCTGCAAAAACAAGTAAGACGTCCTCTACTTTGTTGTTGCAAGTTTTACGTGGCTGCTACAAGCTGAGCAAGAACTGTTCTTACCTACGCATCAAAAAACCACAACGCGGTATAGTGATTGCTTTTTGATCTTCAGAGAGAACCCTGTTCATTGAATCCGATTCAACTAAAGCTGGAGAAACAAACACCCACTAGCCACCTATGTGTGAAGCACGTCGGTAGAGCTAGTCTCGCGTAAGCATACGCGTAATGTTGGTCTGGGCCGCTTCATCCAAAAATGCCGCTGAATCATGAATCAACTAGTAAAGGCAATCAATATGTATATACCCACGCTCACAAATCTTTTGTGTTCTACTCGTGTATATGACATCTACGCATAAACCTGGCTCTGATGCCACTGTTGGGGAACGCAGTAATTTCAAAAAAATTCATACACACACGCAAGATCATGGTGATGCATAGCAACGAGAGGGGAGAGTGTCGTCCATATACCCTCGTAGACCGTAAGCGGAAGCGTTATGACAACGCAGTTGATGTAGTCATACGTCTTCACGATCGACCGATCCTAGTACCGAACGTACGGCACCTCCGCGTTCTGCACGCGTTCAGCTCGGTGACGTCCCACGAACTCACGATCCAGTAGAGCTTCGAGGGAGAGTTCCGTCAGCACGACGGCGTGATGACGGTGTTGATGAAGCTACCAACGCAGGGCTTCGCCTAAGCACCGATGCGATATGACCGAGGTGGATTATGGTGGAAGGGGGGCACCGCACACGGCTAAAAGATCAATGATCAACTTGTGTGTCTATGGGGTGCCCCCCTCCCCCGTATATAAAGGAGTGGAGGAGGGGGAGAGGCCGACCCTCCTAGGCGCGCCCTAAGGGAGTCATACTGCCACTGGAAGTAGGACTCCAACCCTTCCAGGAGTAGGAGTAGGAGAGAGGGAAGGAGGAGAGAGGGGGAAGGAAAGGGGGACGCCGCACGCCCCCCCCCCTCCTTGTCCAATTCGGACTAGAGGGGAGGGGATGCGTCCTGCCCTGGCCGCCCCTCCTCTTCTCCACTAAGGCCCAATAGGCCCATTACAATCCTCTGGGGGTTTTGGTAACCCCCCGGTACTCCGGTATTTGTCCGAACTTGCCCGGAACCTTTACGAAGTTCAAACATAGTCATCCAATATATCGATCTTTATGTCTCGACCATTTCGAGACTCATCGTCATGTCCGTGATCATATACGGGACTCTGAACTACCTTTGATACATCAAAACACATAAACTCATATTACTGATCGTCACCGAACGTTAAGCGTGCGGACCCTACGGGTTCGATAACTATGTAGACATGACCGAGACTCATCTCCGGTCAATAACCAATAGCGGAACCTGGATGCTCATATTGGCTCCTACATATTCTATGAAGATCTTTATCGGTCAAACCGCATAACAACATACGTTGTTCCCTTTGTCATCGGTATGTTACTTGCCCGAGATTTGATCGTTGGTATCTCAATACCTAGTTCAATCTCGTTACCGGCTAGTCTCTTTACTCGTTCTGTAATGCATCATCCCGCAACTAACTCATTAGTTACATTGCTTGCAAGGCTTATAGTGATGTGCATTACCTAGAGGGCCCGGAGATACCTCTCCGACAATTGGAGTGACAAATCCTAATCTCGATCTATGCCAACTCAACAAGTACCATCAGAGACACCTGTAGAGCACCTTTATAATCACCCAGTTACATTGTGACGTTTGGTAGCACACAAAGTGTTCCTCCAATACTCGGAAGTTGCATAATCTCATAGTCATAGGAACATGTATAAGTCATGAAGAAAGCAATAGCAACAAACTAAACGATCATCGTGCTAAGCTAACGGATGGGTCAAGTCAATCACATCATTCTCGAATGATGTGATCCCGTTAATCAAATGACAACTCATGTCTATGGTTAGGAAACATAACCATCATTGATTCAACGAGCTAGTCAAGTAGAGGCAAACTAGTGACACTCTGTTTGTCTATGTATTCACACATGTACTAAGTTTCCGGTTAGTACAATTCTAGCATGAATAATAAACATGTATCATGATATAAGGAAATATAAATAACAACTTTATTATTGCCTCTAGGGCATATTTCCTTCAGTCCCAACTACCTTTCTCTTCTCCAGGCCCACCCACGTGCAGCACACTCCCTCTCTCCTCTCCACGTCCACACTCCCTCTCTCCCCGGCGACTTCTACTCTCCATGTACTACGGGCGGGCGAGGCCGAAGCTCGCCGTGTGTGGCCGGGACGGGCGAGGCCGAGGCGGGCGCTGGCCGGAGTTGGCGAGGCGGGGCCGTGGCCGGAGCAGGCAAGGCCGGGATGGACGAGGCCGGGGCTGGCGATGCCGGGGCAGGCAAGGCCGGGGCGGAGGAGGAGCGCGCGTGGCCGGCGGAGGTGGAGCGGCGCGGAGCGGCCGGAGGTGGGGCACGCCGACGCGGGCGGCTTCCGGATCTGGCCGGTCTTCTCACGTGCGGCGGCAGTTCTTGCCATGGCCGGACGTCCTTCCGGTCGCCGCAGCCGCGCCGCCTCACGGAGCTGCTTAGGGCGGAGCCGTCCGAGTGCGGCGACGATGAGGGTGAGGCAGACGCGGCCGTCAGGAAGGCGGCGGCGCTGGAGGAGCTCAAGGTCGTGGTGGCCGCCCTTCTCGATCCAGACGTTGCCATGCCGCCACTTTCCCACGAGCATGAGGAGGCCGCGTCCCTCAGCATCCCGCAGGGTTCGCCGTCCGTGCGCTGCGCTGGGCATCGCCGTGGCGCTGCTCGCCCTTGCCGGCGTCCTGCTGCTGCTCCTTGGCCCCGGCGCGAAGCCTGCAGCTGATCGGGGCCGGAGCTCGAGGGTGTCTGGCGCGCGGGAGAGCCGGCACGAGGTGGAGTCCGGCGCGGCCGCGGACGACGGATGGTGCTCGGAGGTAGGCGTTGCGTGCGGGCGGGCACGCGGTGGACGCGACCGTGGCGGTGGCGCTGTGCCTGGGCATGGTGCACCCAATGTCGAGCGGCCTCGGCCTGGCTAGCGTCCTGCCGCTCGCCGAGTTCGGCGTGGCGGGCGGGCTGGCCGCGGCGTTGTAGGGAAGCAGTCGGCGTCGTCGTTGGGAAGCAACGACCTGCAAGCCTCCGGGCGCGGCCCTGGGCTCCCTGCCGTCGCCACTCGTCCGTTGGTTGAGACATGGGTGGGAGCATGGCTGGGAACACTCCCCCCCCCCTCCCAGCGTAAAATATTCGCCGGCAGCCCCTGCAGCGAGGAAAATGCCTCTTGGGTGGCTCAACGGCTGGAGATGCTCTTAATAACGTCTTCCAGTCTCAGAAGTCGCCATACTTCCTTCGCCTTTCTGCATCAAAACAATACATGAAGAGCGTCCTCTGCACCCTGACGACATGCCGGGCACGTAGGTCCGACTGGTACATGTCGGTTTGCGAGGACCACATTACAGGGCAAGGTTCCATGTAAGGTTCGTCATAGGAAGATTTTCACCTTCGCCGGACAGTTTAGTCTCCAAACATTTTGCCATGTTGGATTGGCAGAATCAGCACCCGCGCCGTCCGTACTTCGCAGCTTGCGCCCGTGGTGCTTTATATCGTTAAAAATCTTTGATGTAAATTCAAGGAATTATTCGAAGAGGGAAAAGGAAGAAGAAGACCTGCGTAGCATAGCCGATCATTGATTGCAATTTTTTGTTGAGAGCTTACCAAGCTGACCACTTGATGTGTAGCACAGGCGATGGATCTGTGACCCGGAGCGACACGCACTGCGCTCAGCTACGCCGCGCGCAGCACCGAAGGAACGGGTGCACCAAACCAGAACCAAAACCAAACACATACAGTAGCTAGCAGGGGGCAGAGCATATCAGTGGTCGCTGTCGACGTGTGGCCATGCAGCGCACGCACGAGCGTACGGTGGGGGGCCACGCCCAGCGCGCGTCGACGCACGACAGCCCAGCGAGCGGAGCGGGGCGTCCGTCCGTGCGCGCTTTGCGTTGCGTGCGTACGCGAGAAAGGGACGCGCCGTACCTGTCGATGGAGGAATTAAGCCATCGGTGGCCGGCACCGCAGAGGTTGCGGCGGGGGCCGCCGGATCGGATGGATGGTCCACGTTTTAGGCGTGAGCGTGCGGGCGACGGACGATGGATGGGTACCGACTGCCAGGGCGTGCGCGCTTCGGGCTCGGGCGCGTAGACGTACGCGGGGAGTACCGGTACGGGGCCTCCGGACGTTCCATCCATCGGCCTACGTCCCAACGCCCCGGCCGGGCCGGGGGATTCGCCGGCGCCACGGTTCCGTCGCTCTCCGCTCGCCCCACCGTTCGTGCGTGGGTGGTTTGCATCCTCAAACCAACACCTCTTGGCTCTGCGTGTCCCTATATCAGATGGCTCACACGATCGTGCAAATTCCACCGTGTTGCACTGCTTGGCTGGTAGTACCATTTCGTGTGCGTGCGTGCATGCATGCATGTGTGTGTGCGTCGGCTTGGCTAACCCAAGTCGGTCCATTTGTTTGCCAACGGGCAAAGTCTCGAGCTGGCTGAACCTGAAGCCGTCAAATCGCCCATCCCAGAATTCGAATCACGCCGAAATTGTCCAACCCACGTCAGAGGCAAGCCAAGTAACGAACATCGGCAATTATCAACAACAACAACAACAAAAAAGTAACCAACATTGGCACGCTGTATGCGTGCTCAGGGCGAGGCTTAATCAACTCAGTAGCTTCAGCACCACTCTTTGTCCTAATCAACTCGACATGATCTCAACACACTAGTACTAGTCCGCGTCATAACAAAAACCAAAGAAAAGCGTCGCTCGCTGTCGTCACCCCGACGCACATCGACCATGTGTGCATTCCGTTCACAAGCCAGCGACCGGAGCCCAGGCGGCCACGTCGCCGCCCTCTTTCGAACACAGAAAAACTCTTCCTTTCCCGTCAGACACGCCTCGCTAATGGAATAGCTGCCATGACAGCCTCCCAGCCTGTGGGGATAGCAGTGTAGATTGTTGCTAATTAGACCTAAAATGCTCTGTTTTTCCTGTGGGCACCACTTGGCCAGCAAGACACTGTACTGCTCGCCCACTAGCTACCGCCTTTCAGCGAATGATGGCACAGGAAAAAAAATGTCCTAAATGCTGCGTCCCAACCAATGATTAGCTACGCAGATACTGGAGTGGTACTAGCAAAAAACAATGGCACAGAGGATGGATAATATTCCATCTGTTTAGGCCTCTATGATTGCTCGGGGCAGGAGTATGCGTGTGTGGGCATAGTGACTTGCAAGTAAGCTTAATCAATTGGTGTGTGTGTGTGTGGCTTTACTTGCACAAAATGCATTCCCCTGATCGATCTCTTTCGATCCCTTCACCTGTTCTCCGAGATCACAGATCCCTTGTGTGCCAAGGCGTGCACGGCATTCATCTGAGACACAGCCTAGGAAAGGTCGCACAGCCAGCTTGGCTTGGCGCAAGTTGCAAACCCCTTGCTCTGTCCGTGCTGTAACTCAAATTAGGTTTGTATCATATTGTATGGTGCTCTTTCTTGATGAATAGTTCACGCCGTTGTAAGCCCGCCGTTGTCCTGTAAATAAAAAAAAGGTTGTAAAGCTTCTTATGCATATTCGTCAGTGAGTAAAATTTATGCGCCGAATTATAGCCCGGAGGGATGCCTTGATCCACTTCCAGGACAAGTGCATGCGTAAAGAAAGAAAGCCTCACTCACCAAGGAAATCAATGCAAGGTACGTCCAGCTTGCCGTGTTTCTATCAGAGATGAAAGGAAAATTAAAAGGGCAGCACAGCTTGTACGACACAGGCGAGCAAATCGCCCCGCCAACCAGATCGTATATTCGTCACAACGCAAAAATAGCTGCTCGTATCCGCGGGCGACAGCGATCGGCGTGTGCGTCACGTTAATTTTCTGCATGTCGTACCACCACCACGCCCCAGCTTGAGCTCGGCTTGGCCAGCCCACGTTTTCCTTTCCGTTAGTATTTATGCGACGGACGGCGACGGCTGGGGCCGGACGGCCGGCCTCCGATCCGCCTGATGCCCGACTGTTAGCTATCTAGCTTGACGTCGCTCCAAGTGACCTAAGAGCAACTTCAACGCGTCGATTCAAACAGACGCGTGTTTTATCTGTTTTATATCATTGCCACATATACAGTAGGTAGTTAGGATTGTATTTTATTGTTTCCTAGTCTAGAGATATCTGTCGATCATTTCCTTGTATAATGGATACGGTTGAGATATTCTTGCTCATGTACCCTTTATATGCTACGACATGCGATCAATGCAAATATTATCAAACTACATGGTATCAGATACCAAACCCTGACTAACCGAAACTTCCGCCGCACCTAGGTGCCGCCGCCGCCCCTCTCTCCCACCGACCGCCGCAGCTCTACTGCCACCGTCCCCTCCCTCTCCCCCGACCGCCGCAGCCCCCTGCCGCCGTCGCCCTCATCCCACCTCTATTATCCCTACCACCG
The DNA here is from genome assembly GCF_003073215.2 of Triticum urartu. Classification (NCBI taxonomy): domain Eukaryota; kingdom Viridiplantae; phylum Streptophyta; class Magnoliopsida; order Poales; family Poaceae; genus Triticum; species Triticum urartu. The sequence goes on from NC_053028.1 coordinate 472,411,830, forward strand.
AACCCTAACCTACCCTACCTCCATGGCCTCCAGCTCCACCCTTTCCGGCGACTCCAACCCCTTTGATGGCCCCGAGCCCGCATTCTCCGAAGACCTCCGAAACCTCAACATCCTCAGCCGTGCCCCCATCGTCTCTCTCACGACGATTCGTCCTAGTAATCATGGAAGACCTACTTCAACCTTGTTTTCCCTGAGTCCAGGAGCACATCGATGGATCTGTCGACGCGGCGGCCATGCAGCACAACGCCGAGTGGTCGACCACCGAGGCCACTCTTATCCGTTGTTTTTTCCAAACCATCTTGGACGACCTCTTATGCACGGTGGTGCAGGATGATGATGTCGCCTATTTCGTGTGGAAGAAGTTGAACACACTCTTCACCGACAACCGTCTCGAGCGGCTCATCTTTCTTCAGCAAGAATTCTTCGGGTGCCACCAAGATAACTCGTCCATTGATGAGTATGGCATGCGCCTGAAGTGTATTTGCGATGAGATATGCGACATTGCTGAAAAGCTCTCCGGTGATCTCCTCTTGAGCACCCTCATCGCCGGCCTCAAAGAGGATTTCTCCAATGCGGCGTCCAAACTCACGCTCATCCTCAACCCGACCTTCACTAGGGTCGTTGCATACCTCAAGTTGGAGGAACGCCGCATGGAGAAGATGAAGGTGCGGACCGTGCATACCGCCCTCGCTGTCGGTACCTCACGCGGCGCGCCTCCTCCACAGCAGTCGGTCACCACCTTCACGCAGTCGTCGGGCTTCCCCTTCCCCGCCCCGTAGTCGGCGTCCGCCCCTCCCGCCGATCGCGGCACTCGCCGCGGCAAGGGAGGGCTCAAGGGCCAGCAGCAGCAGGCCGCCCCATCCGGTGCGCCTCGGGCCGCCTCACAACAGCAGCCATTGCCCACCCCGCCATGGGCCTTCGGCCACAACCCGTGGACCGGGGAGGTCCACACATACTCCATGCAGGTGCCCCGCCTCACATCCCCCGGCATCCTCGGCGCCCGCCCGGCCCAGCACCAGTCCTACATCGCCGGACCGCGGCCCGACCAGCACCAGGCGCTGCCGGCCCACATTGTCTACATCATGTCATCTTCCTTAAGGCGTTACTCCATTCTTTATGAACTTAATACTCTGGATGCATGCTGGATAGCGATCGATGTGTGGAGTAATAGGCCCTGTTTGGTTCGGCTATGGATTTCTAAAAGCAGCTGTGAAAATCTGTTGTGGAAAAACAACTGTGGAAAATCTGATGTGAAAAAGATGTAGGTCATTTGGCAAACCAGCTGATATCGTTTTTTTAGATTTTGGCCCGCAGCGGAATCAGATTTTGGAAAGCACGTCCTGGGCTACTTCCGCTTTTGGTTCAGATTTTGGCAACGGATTTCTGGAATCGGATTCTGCTGGGTTCGCCCTTAGGTTCAGATTTTGCTGCACGACAGTGGAATTCGTCGATAAAAGCTGAACCAAACAGGGCCATAGTAGTAGATGCAGGAAGGAGTCGGTCTACTTATCTCGAACATGATGCTTATATACATAATCATTGCTTCGGATATCATCATGATTATTTGCTTTTCTATCAATTGCCCAACAGTAATTTATTTACCCACCGTATGTTATTTTCAAAAGAGAGGCCTCTAATGAAAACTATAGCCTCCGGGTCTACTTTTTATCATATATTAAAATCAAAAATACCTTGCTATAATTTTTCTTTATTTTTTTTTGTATTTTTGTGCTATCTATCTATCACTACGAGATTTGATCCTCGCAATTAACCCTAAGGGATTGACAACCCCTTGTTCGCGTTGGGTGCAAGTAATTGTTATTCTGTGTGTAGGTACTGCTAACGAGGTGTTGTGTGATTCTCCTACTGAATTGATAACCTTATTTCTTAACTGAGTAAAATACTTATCTCTATTGTACTGCATAATCCTCTCTTTTTTGAGAAAATCCCAACGTAGCTCACAGGTAGCAACCCTCTCTCGAATACGATTAAAAACATGCCTAGCCATATGGAAACGGCACCAGAATTGGTGATGTTTGAAGAGCGGGTTGGGTGTCTCAAAGTAGTCCTTCCAAAGAAGGAAATGGCCGCTCCCTCGGTTTCGATTCAACGCCGGAGTGTGCCCCGGGATCGAGCCTCGAAACAATGGCCCCTGCCTACTAAGGTGGCCATGGACCAACACGGCAGCCACCATCTCCTCATCGTCGAAGTCGCAGAGGAAATTGTGGAAAAAGAACTCGTCGGCGGAGTCCATTTGTACCTTGGAGGCAAATTGTCGAATAGTTTGCGGGCATCATCGAAGAAGATGGCAGGCGAAGAGACGCGCGCCTCCCATGGACCAGGTAGCTGGTCTGGCAGCGTCCGACAAGCGTGGCGGCGTCAGACAAAGGAGCTGGCTGAGGGCACGGGGGAAGGGGGGCTACTTTGGGGTGGGGGTGGGAAGTTGCGGTGGCCCAGCGGCGAGGCGACGGCGGTCGGCGAGGCGACGACGGTGGTGACGTGGAAGGTGGCGGTGTGCGGGGGTGGTGTGTGGGCGCGGATTGCTTGCAGGGGCACCGGAACTGGGCGACGACGTTGATGGGGTGGGGTGGGTGAGGGCTTGCTATCAATGGAGGTGGAAGAGAATGACCAATGAGCCACCGACTGGCGGGCTAGGGGGAGCAGTAGGCGCGCGTAACGTGCGTCCGCTTCGTGTCCGCGCTGATGCAAATGAGATTCAAATTTAAACCAGGATGGGTCACCAAACGAACGAAAAATGGACGCGCGTTCGTTTAAATTGGCGCGTTGTCTGTCCCGGCATTCTAAACGAATACGTGTGGACAAAATGGATCAGCACGTTGAAGTTGCTCTAAACCATCCGTCGGTGGATCGATCGATCGATCTTGCTGGTGATCCATCCAAGCTCGGCGGTCCGATCGCCGAGTCTCTGAGACACGACGGGGTTTCTTTTCTTTCTTTGCAGTTAACGCTACCTCGATGCATGGCTACGACGCGGCATGCATCACTCCGCCGACGATCGATCATCTGCTTTTCTTTCAGAAACGGCGTGCATGCATGGCACGATCGGTGATGGGTGTTGCTGAGCAGATCGAGCCGGGATTTCACGCGGCATAGTTTAGGTCCACGCGCGCGCCCACGCAGTGGTTGCGTTCCGCTGAAAAGAGAACCTAAAAATACAAGTATCTCGTGCCGAATGAAAAGGGATCATGGGACAGTGGTGTTGTGACACTCGACCTGAAACGCTGTAGTGTAGTGTTGGTTTGGAAAAATGCTGCGTGTCGTGTTATATTTATCTGAATAATATGGAGGGTGTACTGTTGCAACTACCGCTTCGGCCAGGCAACTCCGACGCTCTTGATCACTGTCACCCATAGTACTCCTGAAGAATCTATTTCATCTTGTCCAAAATTTCTCCCCGAACCAAAATATACTGTTGTGATGCCTTTTACGTACGTAGGTGCTAGTCCGATCAAAGCCTTCGAGCCACATGTTTGGCTTTGGCATGAAAAACACAGAGTTCCTCTTGAAGCGTTGTCGGTCGCAAACTGAGCAATCTTGATCAATGAATAAGCTGTGATTTGCGCAAGATCCTTAGATCGTCATCATATAAATAGTCGTTGTCACGAGCTTTACACATTGTTAGGCGTACTAATTAACAACAGTCGTTGTCACGAGCTTTGCAAAAAAAATTGTTATGTGCGTGCTAATTAACCACTTTCTGAAGATCGAGGAAGCGGACGGCATTATATATTCCCCGATAATCCGCCGTACCAGGTCAAATCTCAGACTCCAATTTCGTGCTTGGAAATACCATGTTAACAAGAACTAGGTTGAGACGTCAGCATCATGTTGTTGCGGAGGGTTGGCCAAGGCAAAATCAAATTAAGGGCGAGGAGATAAGCAAACAGTGCGTCCAAAGAGTTAAGTAAGGCATTCATTTTATAATGATGAGCAGGCAATCCTCTTGGAGTGGAAAGCCAAAGAAAGAAAAGGTTACTTGTAGAAAGGAAAAGGGGGAGCCTTGGCACGCAATTCTTCCATCCCGTCCCGTGCCGCGACGCAACGCCAACGGAGGGAGGGAGGGAGAGATCTGTTCAATTCAACAGGACGTGCCTTTGCCACCACACTCTCGCTCGCCGGGCCGGTTGCTGAGGTTGAACCGGAAAAAAGGGTCGGTGGACCAATCCGGAGGAGAACCTTGCGGGCAAGCCACAGGGTACAGTTGCCGGAGTATCGCAGTGTTGGCTGCTGTTCTTGCGGTTGAGCATCAAATCAGATCTGATCAAATCAAATCAAGCGCGCACAGAGAAGGATAAAAACGCGTGCTTTCGGAGGAGGCGGAGGGGAGGAGTTAACAATCCTTGGCTGCGTCACTGGATGTGGTAAAGGCTATGGTATTGCGTGAGCCGTCGGGGTGGAGACGACCGGCCGACCGGCATCTGATTCGGAACTGGTGGTAAGTGGTTGGCCCTGGCAGTAGCGGTGCAGTTAGGGTGGTCTGGTCAGGTGAGAGAGATGTTATTGCGGTTGCAGATTGAGGTTAGTGACAGGCCCATTCTTTTGCAGTTGATCTGTGATCAAGCTGTCCTCTGTTTTACGGCCTGTTTTCTGCTGTGGAAACCGATGAAGAAAAGGGCATCTCGCGTTGCACAACAAAGTATTGTCCCATTACTCGATTTGCCGGGGAAAGACATTGCAAAATAAGATGAGAATTCCATCGAAAGCAGCAAAGTGGTGTCTATGGAACAAGGGAATGGAATTTGCAGACTGCAATTGGAGCAAGCAAGAAGCTTTCCACTGAGCGCTGCAGAGAAGCAGACAAACGAGAAACGCAGGCAAGGAAAGGAAGGAGCGAGGCCTTGCAGTTCCAGGGCAATATTCCATTCCCCACGAGGCCAGGCCATGAGCTGCCTGCTGTGCTGAGCTAGGCAAAAGCGCTCCCGACGACAAGTGTCCCCTCCCCTCCCCTCCCCTCCCCTCCCAGGCTGGACACCCTGACCGGAGGTCCAGCACAGCATATACTATTACTACCCCCGTTGGTATTGTACCACCACCAGTAGGTGCCTCGTCTTCTCTTCCTGCCGCCAAGATAAACGGAGAAAAAGAAGAAAAGAAAGGAATACTCTGCTAGAGGCAGCATAGAATAGCAAGGCACGCCAATGTGTCGCCAGTCCCGTCCGGCCAAATGGCGAATCTCCTCTCCTCTCCTCCCCTCTCCTCGCGACGGCCGCCTGGCCCTCGCGCCAGCTCGGACGCTGGGTTTGCTCGCTTTGGACAGCCCACAATTAACCACCTCGCTCGTCCAAAGCATCCAATCCAACCCCCTCCTTGTAGCTGCAGGACCTGGACCAGGACCAGGACTAGTATATAAGCATCCCAGCGCAGCCCATCACACCAAAGCGCAGGGTCTGCTGCTACCGCTCGCCCGCATCCCAAATTCCAATTGCGTCCACCACGAGTCGGACACACCAAGCTCTCAAGACAGACCACACGCCACCGCTCGCCGTTCTTGCGGCGGCTGCTGCAGGAATGGGCGTCGTGGAGTGGACGCGCGGGCCGGCTATCGGCAGGGGCTCCTCGGCCACCGTGTCCGTCGCCGTTGACCGCCGCACCGGCGCCGTGCTCGCGGTCAAGTCCGTGGGCGCCGGCCGGGCCGCCGAGCTCCGGCGCGAGCGGGCCGTCCTCCGCGGCCTCAGCTCGCCCTACGTCGTGCGCTGCCTGGACGCCGAGGACGGGAGCGGCGGCGGCGGCCTCGACATGCTCATGGAGTACGCGCCCGGCGGGTCGCTGGCCGACGAGATCAGGCGGTGCGGCGGCCGGTGCGCCGAGGGCCTCATCCGGTCCCGCGCGCGCGACGTCCTGCGCGGGCTCGCGCACGTGCACGCCGCCGGCGTCGCCCACTGCGACGTCAAGGCCCGCAACGTGCTCATCGGCGCCGACGGCCGCGCCCTGATCGCCGACTTCGGATGCGCGCGCCGGACGGGCATTGCCGGCGAGGAGCCGCGGCCGACGGGCGGCACGCCGGTGTTCATGGCGCCCGAGGCCGCGCGGGGCGAGGCGCAGGGCCCGCCCGCCGACATATGGGCGCTCGGCTGCACCGTCATCGAGATGGCCACCGGCGCCGGCCCGTGGCAGCGGTTCGCCACCCCCGTCGCGACGCTGCACCACGTGGCCTTCTCGGGCGAGGCGCCGGAGTTCCCGCCGTGCCTGTCGGACCAGGGCAAGGACTTCCTGGCGAGGTGTCTGCGGCAGGACCCCAGCGAGAGGTGGACGGCAGAGCAGCTGCTCGATCACGAGTTCGTGGCCGTCGACGCCGCCGCCTCGACGTCCAATTCCGTGCCAGGGGTCGCCGAGAAGGCCACGTTCGTGTCCCCCAAGAGCGTCCTCGATCAGGCCCTGTGGGAGGACGACGACGACGATGACACGACGGCAGACAGCGCCGATCCCACGGACAGGGTGCGCGCGCTGGCCGCGGGCGCGCCGGCCGTGCCGGACTGGACCTGGGACGCGAGCTGGATCACGGTCCACGCCGGCCCCAGCGTCGACGACGACACCGAACACGAGCCAGCAATGCCGCCGGAGCAGCCGGTGGCGGGCACGGACACCGACGCCAGCGACTCACCCGCGGGCGGCGGCTCCGCCGGGGAGGCGGGGGCCTCGAGCAGCCAGCACGCCGCACAAGGCAACGGCGATCGGTACGATGGCACGGGCAGCTGTAACGGCGGGCGCAGCGATGATGGAAATCACGTGGTTAGCGATTGCAGTACCGTCCCAATCACAAGCAACGGATTCTTTTCCGATCCCATGTCATGTTTCGCTTGTCCCAAGTCCCGCCCAAGCTGGCCGGCCCGGCCCGTTTATTACAGCGCTACTATGCCTACCTTTCTTCCTCCCGCGTCGCCATTATTGGCAGGAGTGGTGAGTACTCCGGCTCCGACTTAACACGGCGCGAATGCCAGCTAACGACCGATCACATTGCGGAGGAGGGAATGCGGATCGAACGGGCGATTTTTTTCGTTTGGTCGGTCATGCGTCACGCGTGAGTGGCGATGGGGCTAGCGGTGGTTGCGGCTCGCGGCGCGGTACGGCCGGCGGGGTTGGTTAGTTATGAGGCGGCGACGTCGGGTGTGTGTGAGTGAGTGAGTGGCGTCGCCGGCGGGGCCCGGCCCGTCGGGCGCGCGCGCGCGCGGGGATGGATGGTTTGCTCGACGTGGCCGCCGTTGGGTCGCGAGCTGGCTGAGTCGGGTGGATGCGCGCGGTCCAGCCCCTCCACCAATTGGCAGCCCCTGAGAGGGACGCTTGTGTGAGCAGAGCACCTACCTCGCCGCATGCACGTTTGGCACGCGCGCCTCGCACCGCCGTGTCGGTCTCGCTTTCTGCTCCCACCATGCGGTTGTAGCGCGAGCTGGGCAGGGCAGAGCGGAGTGTGGATTTTGTATCGTTGACGTCGAGGCGAGCGGTGTCCAGCCGTCCGACTTGTGGTCATGGCGCGCGGTGTTTCGGCCGCGAGGTAACATGCGAACCACCACCAATTTAGGATCTGTGGCACTGGCACTGCAGAGCACAGCACATAGGATCTGTACGTTTACGGTAAGTAATAGTGACGCTGTGGCTGTGACTGTGACGGTGACGAAAGTTCCATGTGGACAAGCGTGCCTGTGCGCGTCTGCAGGACGACGGAGAAGGGCGGGCACATTCTGCGCTTTACGGCCAGATTTTTCTTCCTGTGTTGGGCAGGCCTGACGCCCGAGAGGACGAGATTTTTCCAAGTCGGTGGGCGCGCCTGGCGTGGGCAAGGGTTGCTTCACGTGCGACGATGTTCCGGGCATGAAAAGTAGCCAGCTTCTGACGACGTACTGTACTGCTACATTGATGCCAAACGCAGCTAATTATGTGCCGTTTTTCCTCCCCGAATGTGCTAAAAAACTCGGGGCACTATGTCAGCGGAACATGCTTGATTTGGGTGCAAAGTAGCACTAGTAGTAGAATTGACTTCGTTCGGTCGTGCCGCCGCCGCGGCCAGGGTCGATGCACGCTCCAGTGGCGAGCACAGTTACATGCATCTCGACTTCGTGCGTCCCACATTGATTCGTACGCACACCGGCGGCGGAGCAGTATTTGAGCCTGCTCGCTTGATTAAAGCAGTCATCCTCGGGCGTCTCCCGGAAGCGTAGGGTTTAGCCGGGTGTGCGTTTTGGCTGAGGGAGTCGATCATAGTACGAGTTAATTTGACTGACGGGTTAAAAATGGTACCGAGAGAAACGAAAACGATCTTGTGACATGACATGCCCTGCTTGAGCAGAGCAGAGCAGAGACACAAAGGTACAGGCTAGCTAGATCCTGGAGACATGTAGCTGTAGCGAGCAGCTGAAGCGCGCACCCTTGTCGCCTGCACAAGCAAAAGCCGAAAGCGGCCGGAAATCACCATGTCAGCCAGGCTTTGCCTTGAAGCTTTTCCGTCGGGCATTGCCTCCTACGCAAGGATGGCATTTACTCTCTCTCTCACACACGCGCGCGCTTACATGTGTGTGCTTCAAGCAAACAAACCTGCTGCCTCCCTCCCTAGCTTAGCTATAGTGATTACCCTGATCATGCGTGTATGCAATTACCATGGATGGATCGGCATCGGCATCGGCGTCGGCCACACGCAGGAACATGGCTTATCTTTAAATTTAACCAGCCGATTGGATCCGGACGCAGTGATAGTGCTACTAGTTGTAACCGCTGGGGTGTGTGCTCAGCTGTGTTCCGTTTCTTACTTATCCTTCACGGGATAAGTGGTCCTCTGGTGCTACATCTGCATACAGCAGCAAAGGAGGCTAGGGCTGGCTACAGGGGGCTAGAGCTAGGTTGGCACATGGAGCGTATGAATTGGCGGCCAATTGGGCGGATAATTCTATTCTTTTGCCACTTGTGTCGATCGTCCTTTTTACCTTTCGGTGACGGTGGGCAGGCAGACCATTCTTTAAATCTCCATGCAGCTAGGAGCAGCTAGAATCCAAATTCCGGATGGGCGTATGTAATGTACGTATATCGCTTTGTGCTTATCTGCATTTCTCATCGTCATCGCCCCGCACGAGAAAATTAACAAACCTTGTCAACGCAAAGCATCGGAATTTCACATTGGTCGGAGACGAGGACTGTCAAATGATCAACAAGATGCCCACACAAACTCTGGGAACATCGACGGGGCACACATACATATATATCCAATCCAAAGCTGATGGGGCTGGTTAGAACCCTGACAATTCTCGTTCGATGACATTGATGCCGCACTTGAGCGAGCACCACAACAGCTTACGGACCGACAGCTATAAACTATGCGAGACATCATCGCTGATGGCTAAGCTCCCTCACGTTTCCCAGATCCAGCCAGCAATCGCGATCACATGCATCGCGGGAGAGTATAATCTTTCTTCTAGCGCTAGACGCTGCCGCTACTGACTGACCAACATTTGCCGCTCCACCCGCGCGCACATGGCGGAACCAGAACCGGGTGGAATGGAATATACTGCCGCCCTCAGGCTGGCTCCGTCCGCGGATCCCTTTTGGCGATCCATCCTTCGCACACAGACATGGGAAGCTACGTACTCTGCTTTGTGTAGTGCCACTACAGAGATATGGCCTCACTCGCTCCTACGCTGGCCAGCGATCTTTTTTCGCCAATAAAGTACGGCGACAGGCGTATGATTGATCCGATCCGGGCTCGTACTCATGAAGATTTCAACCGTTAATTAATACAACCGCCTGCTACGAAATGTAGGGCCAGTTTTTTGGGTGATTCTACCAGAATCGCCCCCCTCCCCAGCTTCTTTCAGAATCATCACTTCATATGTTTTTCACAATCCTAGCTAATTAGGTACTGATCATACCATCAACGAGGCCGCCCGTTAAATATTTCTGTGTAGGCTGCTGCCTTGGTGCGTCGAATGCAACTTGGGGGGCTAACAAATGGTTTGGTCGCCAGTTGATGCACCATTTTTGTCACATGCCTGCTTGCTTTTTCGCCTTCTTTTGCTTTAAATCTTGCGCAAATTTGAGGCTGGTGTGTTGTGCTGTGGCGCGTTATGAAACGCTGTCGGTTGCATGAATTTCGCATTTGCTTTCTTTCTTGTGGCTTAAAAAAAGGATTTTTGATAGCTATTTTATTGCAAAATACTGGATGCATAAAGTTGCTGCCATTAGAAAATTCGGACGTCTGATCTCGTATTGTTCGCTGGACTCGTTGGTAATTATAAGGAACAATCGTACTCATCATACACATGAATGTCCAAAGGCGCCGAACGAACAAAAGGTCTACTCTCTCAGCATGATATGAAATACTCTTCATTCCTAAATATTTGTTTTTTTAAACATTTCAACTGAACTACAACATACGGATATACGTACACATATTTTAGATTGTAGATTCGCTCATTTTGCTTCGGATGCTTGGAGGTAGTAGTATTTTTTGCTAAACCATGCGGTAACGCAATCACCATCCTCCAATTTGATCTTGGCTATGGGGATTGGAGGCATCGAAGGGTGGTCCCCAAACACATGCCCATTCCATCCGTTCACCAAAAGACTAGAATTACCAAAGATGTTGGTTTTACTCTGGCCGCGGGTGGGGTGAGTGACGGCAAGCCACCATTTCAAAACAGTATTAAAATTCTATCAAGTATCGATGCTTATATTAGCCAGGCCTAGGCAGTCCGTAATAGCGGGTCCAACTGTGAACTGTTAATTTACACAAATATCCTCAAGTCTTGGGCTCTTACTAATCAACATGAACGTCCAAAGGCGCGGAACCAACAAAAAATCTACTCTCTCAGCATGATATGAAATAGAATAATATCTTTTAGCCATGCAGTAACCCAATCACCATCCTCCATTTTGATCTTGGCTATGAGGATTGGAGGCATCGAAGAGTGGTCCTGGAACACACGCCCATCTCCCAAAAGACTAGCATTACCAAAGATGTTGATTTTACTCTGGCCGCCGATGGGTGAGTGGCAGCAAACCAACATTTTAAAACAGTATTGCAATTCAATCAGGCATCGACGCTCATATTAGCCAGGCCTAGACAGTCCGTACCAGCGGGTCAAACTGTGGATGCAAAGGCAGTATTTGAATAGAATGTGGGCGGTGGTCTCCGGCTCCCTCATGCAAAGATGTCAAAGGCTGCAATTTGGCCACCCTCTTCTCTAGAGCTGGCCAGTAGTCCGGACATGATCTTGCAAAATAAGTCATGCCAAAAAATTGTGCATGTTGTTGGGGGAGGGGAGGGGGGGGGGGGGGGGGGGGGGGGGGGGGGGGGTTGCTCTATATGAGTGACTTTAGAACCAACAAAGTGGTGCCTTGAAAGTGCGCATAGTAGGTTTAGGAGGTTGAATAGTAGATGCCACTATCGTTTAGCTTCTGAGTGATTGTGTTGGCTCATTCAACATTTAGGCTCACCTCCTGAAGCATTGCCCAAAGCGAAAACAAAGATGCAATAGTCACATTGATTCCATTGGAAGGGTTGGTGCTAGTTCTCCAAGCATCACCCATGAGTGCCTTCTTAACACTATCATTGGTGCCCTTAGAGATTGCAAAAAAAGAGGGCAATGCCCTTGGAGCCATAGAACTTCCCATAATATCCTCTAGTCTTGGGCTCTTACTAATCAACATGGCATGTGAATTGTCAATTTACAAAAATATTTTACTACGGGAAGTTTACATGAATATATACAATAACCTATTCACCACTAGAGAAACTACATAATGTAGGTTGGGTAAGAAAATCTAAGCCTCGAATGTGCCAGAATGAAGTTTTCTTCTATTTTCCTCATGAATTTCTTTGATTTTATCCATGTTAATTTCCTATTTTCTTTTATTAATCTTTTCATAATGAATATTTTTAACCACATAGATTTTGAAATTTAAAACAACCTAAAAATCATGAATACATTTCAAATCCATTATTTTAAAAATTCATAATATATTTTCAAATATGTTACTTTTTTAATTCATGGTTAAATTTTTATTGTTGAATAGATTATAAATTTACGAATGTTTTCCAATTCATTACCATTTTTAGTATCATCTTTATTAAAAAAATATGTAATCTAAGAAAATGTTTTTCTCCAAAGTGCCTCACTTCCTTCTTTTAACCATTTTTTGAATTGGGTAGCTAAAAACAGTTACCGATTGTCACACAAAAAGCTATATCTCCTACTGCGAGAACGACCGAACTCTCGCATGTAATGATGCCCCATATATGCCGGACTAATTAGCACTAATTTTAGGATTTTTCTATCCATGTTTGGGCGGTTTGGGGAAGCTTTCGGTTGTTTCTTTTATTCTCCGTGTTTCTTTTGCCGAATTTTCTTTGTTCCTTTTTCCCTTTTAAATTTTCTTTTTGTATTTTATTTTTAGTTTCAGGTTTTACTTCTTTTTACCATCCCCCCCCCTTTCTTATTCCTTGTTTTAGCGCGTGAATAACATTTTCTATTCATCTCAGTTTTAGTGTACAACATTTTATATGTCTTGAACATATTTTAAATTGTGCAAAATAAGAAATACTAAATTTTCACTAACAATATTTAAATATATGGACATTATTAATAGTTGTGATTTTTTTTTCTAAATTGCACAAACAATTTTATATGTCATTAAGATTTTATTAAAACGGTGCAAATTTTAATGAATGTCATGAGCGTTTTTTAATGTGTCAACAATTTTTTAAATGGTACAAATATTTTTTAATGTGAAGAATATTGTTTCCCTAAATTTATGAATTTTTTGTTAAAAATGTATGAACACTTTATTTTTATTAATATATTTCAAATAGTGAAATGTTTTCAGTTTTTGAAAGAACAATTTTCTGAACTACATGAACACCTTTTCGAACTGCATAAACCATATTTTTTACAAATAAAAAAAGTAAAGGACGAAAACAGAAAAAAGAAAAAAATGCTAGCATGTGTCGTGTTGTACGTCAGGATGGGCACCGCAAGGCGAACAGAAATTTTCGCTGAGCCAATTTAGAATGTGATGTAGGCAAGTGCCTCGTGCGTGCTCTGGAAAACAAATGATGCAGTAGTCACATTGATTCCATTGGAAGGGTTGGTGCAAGTTCTCCAAGCATCACCCATGAGTGCCTTCATAACACTGTCATTGGTGGCCGTAGAGATTGTAAAAACATTGAAGGCAATGCCCTTGGAGCCATAGAACTTCCCTGAATGTCCTCAAGTCTTGGGCTCTTACTAATCAACATGGCATGTGAATTGTTCATTTACACAAAAATTTGTCTGCTGGTTGATACGAAAATCTAAGCCTCAAATTTGCCAGAATGAAGTTTTGTTCTGTTTTCCTCATGAATTTCTTTGATTTTCTCCCTTTTTAATTACCTATTTTTTTATTAATTTTCACAACGAATATTTTTAAAACACATAGCTTTTGAAGTTAATTTTTTTCTAAAAACCATGAATACATTTAAAATTGATTGTTTTCTAAATTCATATTTTTTCAAATATGTGAAAATTTTAATTCATGCTTAATTTTTATTCTTGAATAGATTATAAATTTACAAATGTTTTTCAATTCATTACCATTTTTTGTAACATGTTTACTAAAAAATATTTATGTAATCTAAGAAAACATTTTTCTCCAAAGTGCCTCACTTCTGTCCTTTATCCATTTTTGGGATTGGGTAGCTAAAAACAGTTACCATGTGTCACACATAAATCTATATTTCCTTAGTGCGAGACCGACCAAATTCTCGCATATAATGGTGCCCTATATGTGTCGGCCTAAGGGTCGGTTCTTTTACCGGCTTCTATAATAAGTTGGAATAAGCTGCCCCCTACCTAGCTTATTCTAGAAGTCCAACCAATTTTTTTCGAAGCCTACTAATTAAGACTTGACCAGTAGGCTTCTAAAAATATATTTTTGGTTGGGCTTCTAGAATAAACTTGGTAGGGACAACTTATTCTAGAAGCCCAAAAAAACATCAAAAGAACTAGCCCTAATTAGCACTAATTTTAGGAATTTTCTATCCGTGTTTGGGTAGTTTTGGGAAGCTTCTGGTTGTTTCTTTTATTCTCCGTGTTTCTTTTGCCGATTTTTCTATGTTCCTTCTTTCCTTTTAAAATTTTCTTTTTGTACTTTTACTTTTAGTCTCAAGTTTTACTTCTCCTTGCCATTTCCCCCCTGTCTTCTTCCTTGTTTTAGTGTACATACAAACACCATTTTATGTTAATCCTAGTTTTAGTGTATGAACACCATTTTTATGTCCTGAACATTTTTTAAATTGTGCAAAATAAAAAATGCTACATTTTTACTAACAATATTTAAATATGAACATTATTAGGAGTTGTGAACAACTTTTCTAAATTGCACAAACAATTTTATATGTCATGAAGATTTTTTTGAAAATAGTAAATATTAATAAATTTCATGAGCCCTTTTTTTAATGTGTGAACAATTTTATTAAATGGTACAAACATTTTTTAACGTGATGAATACATATTTGCTAAATTTATGAAAATTTGTTAAAAATGTATGAACACTTTATTTTGTATTAATATATTTTAAATCATGAATTTATTTTTTCAAAATTTTGAAGAACAATTTTCTAAACTACATGAACACATTTTCGAACTGCATGAACCATATTTTTTATAAATAAAGAAAAGTAAATAACTAAAACTAAAGGTTGAAAACAGAAAAAGGAAAAGAAATATACTAGCATGCGTCATGTTGTACGTTAGGATGAACATCGGTAGGCAAATATAAATTTTCTTCTTCTTTTTTCTCTTTTTTTGCGGGTTAGGCAAACAGAAATTTCCGCCTAGCCATTTTAGCATGTGATGTACGCAAGTGTTTGTTGCGCCTCGCATTGGCAAACCCCTATGGAAGCAACTAGTTAACGAGCACTCTTTCGAAAGCCTCGCAACAATCACTTGCAGTGGGTTGAGAGAGCGTTACTGGACGCTCTCGGCCGCCACCACGTGTCGCACCTTGGGCGCTACCTCGGGATTTTTTTATTTTTTTCGCACACGTTTTCGGCTTTTTAATTTTTTTTTCATTTTTGAACCTTACGATTTTAATCCCGTCTTGGCTTTTCAAAAAAAATTCAAAAAACTTTTTTTAGCAAAAGAACTCGCTTTATTGCTTCTTTAAGAGGGATGGTTTTGCTTCCGCGAGAGGTATGGTTGTGTCTCTCGAAAACAGAAAAAAAAACGCATTTTCATGTTTCTTTTCTTTCGTGGGAGGCACGATTTTCCTTCCACGAGAGGCACGGTCGTGCCTCTTGAAAACGAAAAAAGAACATGTTTTCTCTGCTTTTTCTTCTGTGAGAGGCACAGTTTTGTTTCCGCGAGACGCACGGGCATGCATCTCAAAAACGGAAAAATGTGTTTTTCTTTCTTTTGTGAGAGGCACGATTTTGCTTCGGTGAGAGGCATTGCCGTGCCTCTCAGAAATAGAAAAAAAATGTGATTTTTCTTTCTTGTTCTCTCTCACGAGAGGCACCGATTTGCTTCCGTGAGAGGCACGGTTTTGCTTCCGGGAAAGGCACGAATTTGCTTCTGCGAGAGGCACGGCCATGCCTCTCGAAAACGGCTTCCGAAAAAGGGAAAAAAGTGCTCCCGGTTCGGTTTTTTTGTTCATTTTTTCATCATTTTTTTGGTCAAAATGTATCAATATGGAATCTAATTTTGAAGATCTCAACGCGAGGAATACAACGATGAAAACAGTTCGAGATTTGGACAAACAGTTTAAGAGATAAAACATTTTGAATAAATGGATGTACGAAAAAAATTTAAAACTCTCAGGTTGCGACAAGTGATACATATGCAACGCGCCACTTGTCACAACCTAGAAAGATGGCGGTGATCTTTAGAAGGAGTACTCCTCAGTTAGTTATTTCGCCAACGAAACTGCCTTGCCTACGATCACTGTTCGTACGATTTCATACGAGAAGACACAATCACGTTTCCTGAGGTTTGGGCCCACACCACCATATGAGTCTGATCGTACAAAAATCGTATGGATTTCTGTGGTACCTATAGCATCTTTCTTTGGCCAATCCTATAATGTGCGCCATGCCAGAAGTCAAGCGATCACATCCGAGCATTTGCACATGATATTTGGGCTAGACACCATTTCATTTTCCTTTATTATTTTTAATTTTCTTATATTCATATAACTTTTCAATTGTTGCACATTTTTAAATTTTGGAACATTTCAAATATATGAAAACTTTGGGAAATATATGGAAATATTTTTTGAATTAAGAGAAATTCATCAAATTTATGAAACAAGGGAAGATTTTTAAATCAAGAAAGGTTATTCACTGGCCAATTTTTAAATTCAGGAATATTTATTAAATTAATGAACATTTTTCTAAATATGGGATCATGTTTTGAAATCCAGAACAATTTTAAAAATCTTGAGTATATTTTTAATTGATGAACATTTCCAAATTTGCACCATTTTATGTTTTTTGGAATATTATTTAAACTCACAAATATATTCCAAAATTTGCAAACATTTGCATTCGAAATAAATTTTGAATTCAAGAGCATTTCAAAAATTCATGTAAATTCTTTTGAAATATATATTATTGTTTTGAAACGGTATATACATTCTCTCTAGTTTTTTTTTCAGTTCCATCCTTTGTTTTTTCTCTACTTATTTTCTTAGTTTCTTCCTCTTAATTTTTTTTCTTGCTTCTTAGGGTGCGCAGGAGTTAGGGCATTACTAGTAGAATCCTCAAACCCTCAAACCCTCACTAGCGTTTTAAGGGTCCAAAAATGATTTTTTTGTGCACTTTTACGGGTTGAAAAACAGGGGCAAAGACTAGAACCCTCAAACCCAACCCTTATAACGGAATATTCTCCATGAACGACGTTGTCGTTGCGCGCGGGAGGTCGACGGGGCGGCCGCCGGCGACGGGGGCAACTAGCAGTGGCGGTCGCGGGCGTGGGCACGGGAGTTGGGAGGATTTTTCCCTCCCGCGCGAGTATAACCGCCAAATGAGGGTTGGGGTAGGTTTTGCTCCCCAACCCTTAGTTTTGAGGATTGGGAGAGGGTTTGAGGGTTGGACCTTTAAAAAAATTTGAGGGTTTGAGGGTTAAGGGGTTTAGTCTACGGCTTTTTTTCGATGAAAACTGTAAAAAAACAGTTATTTTTAGGGGTTTGAGGGTTGGAGGGCTCTACTAGTAATGCTATTAGATCTCACTTATGGCAAATCCTATTTGGCGCTTATGCCCCGGTTCGCCAACGGGCGCCTGCAGGTGTTTCTAATTGGGCCGGTCCGTTTTTGTTCTTTTTTCCTGTTTTCAAAACGCAAAAAATGTGCGGCGACGGGAATTCGAACACGTGACCCACGGCTATAGCCACCAGGCACACCAGCCCTCGAGTGAATAGTTAGCTCGTTCTCCTGCTTTTTACTTCGTTCTGCAGTTCAGTTTCTTCTTTCTTCTTTTTTTTACTCATCTTTCTTTGTTTTCTTTAGTGCGCGTTTTTATAAATTCAATGAACTTTTTTTATAATCGAGAAACTTATATTCAAATTTGATGAACTTCTTTGAAAGTCGATGAACTTTTTTTGAAGTTCGATGATTTTTTTTAAATTTGATGAACTTTTTTTCAAGTTTGCGAACTGTTTCTAAAATATGATGAACTTTTTTCAAATGCGATGAACTTTTTTTCAAAAATTGAATGAACTTTTTTCAAAATCGATGAAGTTTTTCCAAATTTGATGAACTTTTAAGAAGATCTATGATTTTTTTTTCAATTTTGGTGATTTTTTTTCAAAATTAATGAACTTTTATTCAAGTTATAAAGTAAAATGTAACATGTTCAAGACATTCGAAAATCCAAACTATAGAGTAAGCCGTACAATTTTTCTGTGCAATAAATAGCACGCCTGCAAGGTTCTTAGAAATTTCGCGACACAAAAAGTCACTAGTGCTAAGTAGGTCTATTGGTTAGCCTAACAATAAACTACTGTATGGGTGTGAGTTCGATTCCTCGTTTGCGTAGCATTTCCTGGGCCGGCCCACGAGGGACTGCTGCGAGCTCCGGTTACCATTCGCGGTGCTGAAGGCGCTAACTAGGAGTTTCCTTGCTTATAACAAGATTATATGGAACGAAAAAGGTGCTCTCTCAACCGTGAACGTTGTTTTTCATCAGACGGCTGTTCACGTAACTCCACTCTCGGCTTGGATTATATATCCATTTGGTCCACTCTCGGCCATTCCACACGTTGCCTAGCAGAGACGTGGTTATCTGAAGTGGATTATCTCTTTTGTAGTAGATGCCGAACCTGCTGGATCCAGGGATGACGGTATCGATTGAACCCGGGGTGGGTTCAAAATGGTAAGGTCTTGCACTGCAGGAGCAAGGGGTGTGTCCGCTGCTTTGATATGTTAAGAATGCAATTTGACTGCGTCAACTTCTTTTATTGAACCAGTACGGTGCCCTTGTTCGTTTTGAGGAAACAGATTCCATTGTTATAAATCACACGTACCTCCTCCAGCTGCATGGAGCTCCTATTCAACGTCGTTCACACCACAGAACCCTATCGGCGCACACTGCTGCACCAAGTGGGCCGGCCCACGAAGGCGCAACGCACAAAAACGTTGTTATAGTGCGACCCCCACCCCCTCACCCTAAAAAAGAAAAGGAGCTGCCATGAGGAATTGAACTCGCAGCTACTTTTGTTGAAAATATGGCCTAGAAGCAATAATAAAATGGTTACTATTATATTTCCTTGTTCATTATAATTGTCTATTGTTCATGCTATAATTGTATTAAGCGGAAACCGTAATACATGTGTGAATATATAGACCACAACATGTTCCTAGTAAGCCTCTAGTTGACTAGCTCGTTGATCAATAGATGGTTATGGTTTCTTGACCATGGACATTGGATGTCGTTGATAACGGGATCATGTCATTAGGAGAATGATGTGATGGACAAGATCCAATCCTAGTAAGCCTCTAGTTGACTAGCTCGTTGATCAATAGATGGTTATGGTTTCTTGACCATGGACATTGGATGTCGTTGATAACGGGATCATGTCATTAGGAGAATGATGTGATGGACAAGATCCAATCCTAGTAAGCCTCTAGTTGACTAGCTCGTTGATCAATAGATGGTTATGGTTTCTTGACCATGGACATTGGATGTCGTTGATAACGGGATCATGTCATTAGGAGAATGATGTGATGGACAAGATCCAATCCTAGTAAGCCTCTAGTTGACTAGCTCGTTGATCAATAGATGGTTATGGTTTCTTGACCATGGACATTGGATGTCGTTGATAACGGGATCATGTCATTAGGAGAATGATGTGATGGACAAGATCCAATCCTAGTAAGCCTCTAGTTGACTAGCTCGTTGATCAATAGATGGTTATGGTTTCTTGACCATGGACATTGGATGTCGTTGATAACGGGATCATGTCATTAGGAGAATGATGTGATGGACAAGATCCAATCCTAAGCATAGCACAAGATCGTATAGTTCGTTTGCTGGAGCTTTTAGAATGTCAAGTATCATTTCCTTAGGCCATGAGATTGTGCAACTCCCGGATACCGTAGGAGTACTTTGGGTGTATCAAACTTCAGAACGTAACTGGGTGGCTATAAAGGTGCACTACAGGTATCTTCGAAAGTGTTTGTTGGGTTGGCACGAATCGAGACTGGGATTTGTCGCTTCGTGCGACGGAGAGGTGTCTCTAGGCCCACTCGGTAATGCATCATCATAATGAGCTCAATGTGACTAAGGAGTTAGCCACGGAATCATGTGTTACGGAACGAGTAAAGAGACTTGCCGGTAACAAGATTGAACGAGGTATGGGGATACCGACGATCGAATCTCGGGCAAGTAACATACCGATGGACAAAGGGAATTGTATACGGGATTGATTGAATCCCCGACATCGTGGTTCATCCGATGAGATCGTCGTGAAACATGTGGGAGCCAATATGGGTATCCAGATCTCGCTATTGGTTATTGACCGAAAAGGTGTCTCGGTCATGTCTGCATGATTCCCGAACCCGTAGAGTCTACACAATTAAGGTTTGGTGACGCTAGAGTTGTAATGAGAATAGTATGTGGTTACCGAAGGTTGTTCGGAGTTCCGAATGAGATCCCGGACGTGACGAGGAACTCCGAAATGGTCCGGAAATGAAGATCGATATATTGGATGAAAGATATTGGAGTCCGGAAGTGTTCCGGAGGTACCAGACTATAGCCAGCATGACCGAAAGGTGTTTCTAGGGCCCCGACAAGTGTTGCAGGGCCTCATGGGCCAAGGGGAGGGGCAAACCAGCCCATTAAAGGGTTGTGCGTCCCCACACCCTTTCCCATGTTGCTTTGGGAGGTGGGGCGCCTCCACCTGACTTGGGAGGCAAGCCTCCACCTGGCTTAGCTTTGGGGGCAAGTCTCCCTAGGGTTTCCCCAGGGAGATCCAATCTACCTTGGCCGCCGTCCCCTAGGGGAAACCTTAGGGCGCCTCCTCCTCCCTCCTTCCTCCTATATATAGCGAGTGAGAGAGAGGACAACCGCACCCCTTTCCCTGGCGCAGCCCTCCCCTCCTCCAACTCATCCTCCTCCTCCGTAGTGTTTAACGAAGCTCCGCCGGAGAACCACGAGCTCCACCGTCACCATGCCGTCATGCTGCTGAAGCTCTCCCTCAACTTTTCCTCTCCCCTTGCTGGATCAAGAAGGAGGAGTTGTCCCCGGGCTGTACGTGTGTTGAACGCGGAGGCGTCGTCCGTTCGGCGCTTGATCAGATCTTCCGTCATTTGAATCGCCGTGAGTACGACTCCATCAACCACGTTCTTATAACGCTTCCGCTTAGCGATCTTCAAGGGTATGAAGATGCACTCCCCTCTCTCTCTCGTTGCTAGCATCTCCTAGATTGATCTTGATGACACATAGATTTTTTTTATAAATTATTACTACGTTCCCCAACAACTTTCGTGCAGATGTTTGGCTAACCACTCGAGCATCTCGTTGCAAGTGGTTAAGACCTGCACTAACACTTTAGAACAATTATTGCCGATCATAGCTGATTTTCTTTAACAAAAGTGAAGAAATTTCAAAAGTTCACATATTTTGAGAAAAGTTCATGAACATGCAAGAAAAATCTTGCCCTATTCCAAAACAGTTCACGAAAGAGCAAAAATAATCATCAATTCTGAAAAAAGTTCATCAATTTAAAAAACAGTTCAAAAATTGAAAAAAGTTCAATGATTTTGAAAAAAATCCATAAATTTAGAAAAATATGCACCAAATTTGATTTCTTAATGAATTTGCAAAAAGTTCATTGTTTCTTCTAAAAAATCATCAGGATCATCGGATTTGGACAAAAGGTCATGGATTTGGAATAAAACGTTCAACAAATATTGGAAAAAGTTCATTGAATTTGATAAAAAAAGTGCATCAGAACTTTAAATTAGTTCATAAATTTGGAAAAAAAGTTCATCAAATTAGAAAAAATTGTGCATTTTGAGAAAAAATAAATAGAATAATTACAGAAAAAGAGGAGAAGGAAAAATGATGAAAGAAACGAAACATAAAAAGAGTGAAAACCCCAAAACAAAAAATTGATCCAGAAAAAATCTACACCAAGAAAAAGTATAATAATAATCCAACTCGTGAAAGTATATATCTAGACCTAATATTAAAGGATGGTGCATTTCTTTGATTTTTGGGTCCCTCCACCTACCCTAAGTGAAAAAACTCTTCGTTATTTTTCTCTCTAATTTTTTGGCCAATCATTGAAACTGCCTCTAAAGTTAAAGTAAATTACCCATCCCGTCACCTGTAAGTGAAAAATAACTCTTCGTTAATTATTTTCTTTAATTTTTCACCCATCACGAAGCTGCCCCTAAAATTGAAGTAAATTACCAACCTCGTCACCCATAAAAGTGAAAGAAAGAGCGTTCCTCGAATTATTCGTACAACATAGGGCCTTTCAGTTTTCATCCATCGTGAGCCTAACCTTTGCGTTAACTTGTCATGCATGCATTGAAGATGTACTAAGAAAAATACACGCATCAAGGACCAAGTCCAACATCGCTCCATTGTGATCATGTTAGAATGCACATGTCTTACATTTGCATGCGCACCGGTTGGTGCACAAATATTCAAATACATGTATCTACATATAGTGTGAATATTTGAAACTTGATTTGTGGTCCATGATTTTATTCTTCCGTTGCAATGCACGAGCCTTTTTGCTAGTAAATATAGAAGAAAGATCATTATTACAATGTGTGGTCTGTCCGGTTGGTTAGTGCGAGCTACAATTAAGGTGGGGGTCGCGAGTTTCAATCTCTCCCGCGCAACATTTTTTGCCTATTAAACCAAAGAAAATTTGAATTGGGCCAGCCCAGCGTGCGACGGTTTGCAAAATTGCCACTAACAGATGCTTGAAGCGGTAAATAGGAAATGCTTGAGATATATGCTACAAAATTTTCCAAAATCATTAATTAAGGAGTACTCGTTGCAAAGAACACTTCATTTTCCTAGGTCGCGACAAGTGGCGCACATGCAGCGCGCCACTTGTCGCAACCTAGGAGTTTTCCCTTTTTTCATAGATCCGTTTATTCAAAATGTTTTATCTTTTAAACCGTGCGTCCAAATCTCGAACTGTTTTCACCATTGGATTCCTCGCGTCGAGATCTTCAAAACTAGATCCCATGTTGATAGGTTTTGACGAACTTTTTTTCACGAAAAAAACTGGACGAAAAAACCCGGGCAAAAAACCGAACTAGGAGCATGGTTTTTTTTCCCTTTTCGAAAGAGGCACGCCCATGCCTCTCGCGAAATCACAACCGTACCTCTCGTGGAAGCAAAACCGTGACTCGTGGAAGGAAAAAAAAACAAAAAACGCGTTTTTTTCGTTTTCGAGAGGCACGACCGTGACTCTCGCGAAAGCACAACCGTGCCTCTCGCGGAAGCAAAACCGTGACTATCATGAAAGAAAAAAATAGAAAACACGTATTTTTTTCCCTTCCGAGAGGCACGGCCATTACTTTCGTGTAAGCACAACCATGCCTCTCGCGGAAGCAAAACCGTGACTGTCACGAAAGAAAAAAAAAATAGAAAACGCGTTTTGTTTTTCCCTTTCCGAGAGGCACGGCCGTGACTCTCACAAAAGCACAACCGTGCCTCTCGCGGAAGAAAAACCGTGACTCTTGCAAAAGAAAAAAAAAACAGAAAACGCGTTTTTTTCGTAACCGAAAGGCACAGCCGTGACTCTCGATAAAGCACAAACGTGCCTCTCGCGGAAGAAAAATCATGACTTTTGTGAAAGAAAAAAAACACGTTTTTTCGCACAATTTTTTTTTCGAGAATTCTTTTTTGATCGAAAAGCTAAGAAAGACCGGGGAAAAACCAAAACGTCGAAAAAACCCGAGAAAAAACCGTTTAAAAAGCTAAAAACACGTGTGAAAAAATAAAAAAAAATACAAAGGGAGCGTCCAGAGCGCGACACGTGGCGAATGGCTGAGAGCGCGTCAAGTGGCACTAATCGTTGCGAGGCTCCCGAAGAAGCGCTCGTTAACTAGTTGCTCCCAAAACTTTCCCTGTGAGCTACAGAACTAGGCCGGGCCATTTTATATCATTCCTTTGCTGGTTCACGTTCATTGGCTTCATTTTTCTTCTTCTTTTTTGGGTTTTATTTCTTTCTTTCTCGGTTTTTATTTCTCCAATTCTCTTTTTTTCTATGTTTCTTTATTGGTTTTCAGCTTTTACTGGGTTTTACCTTTTCTTTCTTTTTTTTCGAGTTTATTTATTTATTGGATTTTGCTGGATTTTTTTCTTTTCTTTCTCCTGGTACCTTTGTTTTTCTCCTGGTTTTCATCATTTTTCCTCGCTTTTTCACTACAAATTCTACATTTCCCGCATACATAAAAAATATTTTTGTGTACATTTTTGACATTTGTTAAAACAATTATATATTCATGTCTACCTTTTTGCATACATATTGTACATTTTTTCTATATATTAGAAACATTATTATATACATGTTTAACATCTTCCAAATACATGATAAATATTATTTTTTGAAACTTATATGTATTTTAACACATTCGTGTCTATTTTTTCATACACATCATACATTTTTTATACATAAGGAATATTTTTATATACACGCTTGATAATTTGGAAATACGTGTTTAACATTTTTCTGAACATATTTTTTATGTCTACTTTTTCTATATGCATTGTACATTTTTGTATAAATGAGAAACATTTTCTGTAATCACGTTTAACATTTTCCCAATATATGACTAACATTTTCTTAAAAAACTTAAATTTGATGTATATTTTTACCCATACATGTTGTACATTTTTCGTATACGTCAAAAATGTTTTTCCTATACACACTTCACAATTTCCAAATGCATCATTAACATTTTTAGAACTTATACTTTTATGCCTATTTTGTCCATACACATTGTACATATTTTATATTTTTTCATGTATATAAAAATATTCACAATAAAATAAAATAAAATGCATGATTAAGTGTTTTTTGTAATATATGTATTAAGAATATTTTGAAATATAAAAAAGTAAAAAAGAGAGACAAAAATATGAATAATGATTGGGCCCGCGCACGCTGGGCCGACCCAAGCGAGGCATCCTTACATCTTGTAGTAAGCGAGACATATGTGCGCCCACAGACGTGCAAGTTTGGTTTTACTTATTGTTGCGCTCTAAACAGGACCTTCCTCTCACGAGAGCAACTAGTTAAGGAGCGCTTCTTTGGAAGCTTCCTCAAAGATCACATGGGATGGGCTGAAAACATGTCACTTGGTGGCATGCTCTCAACCGTCGCCACGTGTTATGCTCTGGGCATTTTTTCTGGATTTTATTCTTTATTTTATTTTTTCGCACGCGGTTTTGGCTTTTTAGATAGTTTTTTCGGGTTTTTTTATTTTTCTGTTTTCTACTGGTTTTTCTTAGCTTTTCGACAAAAACAATTTAGAAAAAAATTGCGTAAGAAATACGGTTTTTTTGTGAGAGGCATGGTTTTTCTTTCACGAGAGACATGATTTTGCTTTCGCGAGAGGAGCGGCCGTGCTTTTCGGAAACGGAAAAAAGAAACGCGTTTTCCCTCCCTTTCTTCTTTCGTGAGAGGCACGATTTTGCTTCTGCAAGAGGTACGGGCGTGCCTCTTGATGAAGCTATGTATTTAGGGTAGGTTCACAGGTCTGACCTAGACGCCCTCCCTAAGGTCATCGCCCTAAAGCCAGAAGCATTCAAAGGGTATCATCATCCACTCGACTAAAGACATTCCATTCGGAAGAATCAATGACACTCGACCGTCACATAAGTCACTCGACGTACAGAAGATCTAAAGCCACTCTGCTCAAACAACGGTCGAGCGTTTACTCATAGACTTAATTGTCATTTATATCACTTAAGTGCTAGCGTTATCAGTAATGTTCCACTCTTAATGTACATTGAACCCTGTGTAACGGAGGGGAGCAGGGGTCCTGGCGCACTCTATATAAGCCACCCCCTCCTCTGGGACAGAGGTTCTCATCCTTTGTAAACTCACACACACATACAATCCAGTCGACCGCCTCAGGGCACCGAGACGTAGGGCTGTTACTTCCTCCGCGAAGGGCCTGAACTCGTAAACTCATGTGTACAACTACTACATAGCTAGGATCTTGCCTCCTCATACCTACCCCCCATTCTACTGTCAGTCTTAGATCCACGATAGTTGGCGCCCACCGTGGGGCATGTGTCTTAGCAGTTTGTTGGAGAAGTTGCGATTCTTCCGATTCCCATCATCATGGTGTCCGACGGAGGATTGGCTGAAGGCCGCGAGATCCGTCTCGGCGCGCTCGTCTTCATCGCCGACGACTCCGCTTGGCTCCACGAGGCTCCACTCGAAGTCGAGGCGCTCCCCGTTCGCGGGGCGACTGTAACACCCTGGATATGACTTTCCCAATATGTATTCCAACTCTTGCCGTTTCCGGCCTTAAGTTATTTTATTTTCTCGGGTTCGGGTTTTTATCTCCGTGTGTTGTTGTCGTTGTCATGCATCTCATATCATGTCATCATGTGCATTTCATTTGCATAGGTGTTCATTCTCATGCATTCGAGCATTTTCCCCGTTGTCCGTTTTGCATTCCGGCGCTCCGTTCTCCTCCGGTGGTCATTTCTACCTTTCTTTCATGTGTGGGGATTAAACATTTCCGGATTGGACCGAGACTTGCCAAGCGGCCTTGGTTTACCACCGGTAGACCGCCTGTCAAGTTTCGTACCATTTGAACTTCGTTTGATACTCCAACGGTTAACCGAGGGATCGAAAAGGCCTCGTGTGTGTTGCAACCCAACACCCCTCCAATTTGGCCCAAAACCCACCAAAACCTACTCCATCATCTAGAGCGTTCGATCACGGTCGCCTGGCCGAAAACCGCACCTCATTTGAACTCTTCTAGCTCCCTCTACCTCTATAAATAGAACCCCCCCTTTTCCATTCCCGGATCTTCTCCTTC
Organism: Triticum urartu; assembly: GCF_003073215.2. Classification (NCBI taxonomy): domain Eukaryota; kingdom Viridiplantae; phylum Streptophyta; class Magnoliopsida; order Poales; family Poaceae; genus Triticum; species Triticum urartu. The sequence goes on from NC_053028.1 coordinate 472,438,339, forward strand.
CCTAACCCTAAAAATCCGCTCCGCCGCCGGCCGGACATGTCCGTCGTCCGCCGGACAAACCCCGCCGTCGTCCCGCACCAATAGGAGGGCGCCAGGTGTCCCCGCTGTCCCTCTCTCTCCTCCGGCCCGGAGAGCCCGGATCGGGCCCTCCCGGCCCGCGCGCCTCCCCCGCCACCTTCCGCGCCTCCCCGCCTCCTCGCGGCTCGCCGCCGACTGCTGCCGCCACCGCGATGACCTCCACCGCCGCCTCGCTCGGCGAGCTCCGGCGCCCTTCGCCGGCCGGCTCCGCCGCCTCGCCATCGCCGCCCGGGGTCGCCGCGCCTCGTCCGCCGCTCCGCCGCCCGGGTCGTCGCCCCGGCCACCGGCGCCCGACGCCGCCGTTCCTCGTCCTCCGGCCGCTGCGTCCATCGTCTCCGGTGAGCTCCTTCCCCGACGAACCTCGGGATCCGCGCCGGTTGGATCTGGATCTAGATCTCGGTTGACCTAATCTCGCCCGAAACCCTAACCATTTACGTTTTTCCTCATGCTATAACTCCGCATCCATAGCTCCGTTTTTGGCATATAGCATATCAAAATGTTCGTCTCAGAGAGTACATCATTCCATTCCATTGCATCATTTTCATTTGAGTTCATCTTGATGCCCGAAATGCTGTTAGAAGAGTGCTACTTGAGATAATTGTCAGATCTGCTGCTCCATTTAGATATTTATAATTTTTTCCATGATTATTATGTGCATGATATGCCTTGAGCTCTACTTATGTTTTGTTAAGGGTTTTGCCATCTTTCCGGTGGTGCAACCCATGTATTTTTGTGATGTGTGTGGTGACTAGCACAAGCTTGCAAAGTGAGGCACTTGGTAATGCTGATTTCAGGGACTTAGCATTTCCACTAAGTCCTTGACCTGTTTATCTCATGTTGCCATATGTTCATGTTGTTTCCTAGTGATCCGTGCCTCTTTTGAGGATGATCAGTAAGGATGTTTTGTTAATCTTGTAGTGCTCTATCCATCCATGTCTTTGTTTGCAATTATAGAGCACCCTAGCTTGAGTCAATCAAGCTCTACTTTTGCTACTTCGTGAATCTGGGCAGATTGTCTACTTGTTAGCGATTTTGCCGATGATGTTGTAGTTGATCCGTGCATGCTATGCTATTGTTCTTGCCATGTCTAGCTTGCATTTTGTGTATTCTTGATGGATGTATGCTTAGCTTGTCATGACTTGCTCCGTAGTGAGTGCATCGAGCTCGTAAACATGCCTACTTGATACCTGTTTCAGCATGCTCCAGTTTTCACTAAGTCTGAGAACTGATTATATTTTTGCCATGTTCACATGCTTGCAATTGTATTTTCTGATCCCTTTTGGCTCAAGGTCACTAAGGGACTTTTGTTAAGCTCTTTGAGTAGCTCCATGCCATTCTTTACTTTGCCATGTTCAGGTCCTGTAGCATATAGTTTTGTTGCTCCGAAGTGTGCTACCTGATCTGAAATTCCAAACAAGTGTTAATTTCACTTAAGTCTGAAATCTGTTTACCATATGCATTTTTGCCATGCTTGTTTGAACCTGTTAATGGATGAATTGGCCGTAGCTCAGTGCTATACTTTTGTTAAGCATCATGAATGCATCCCTGCCATGTATTTTGTTGTCATGTTTGAATGCTGTAGCATGTTCATCTCATTGCATTTAGATGACTACTTGCTGTAAATCGCAGAACGTGGTCATATTTGAATTGCTTGCCATTTCCAAACCGTAACTCCGATTCCCGCGTTCTTTATATCGTTTTCAAGCGATTTCATCTCATATTTCCAGTGGAACACTTGGATTCCCAAGTTGAGGCCAGGTTCATGCATCCCTTGTAAAATCTTGCATATGCATCCCGCATAGCATATCATCTTTGCATCATGTTGTTTGAGTTTGCACGTGGTTGATTGTGTTCCGTTTGCTTGTTTGTCTTGTTTGGGTAGAGCTGGGAGACGAGTTCGCTAATGAGGAGCCCGTTGAGTTTGCTTTTGAGGATCCAGTCAACTCTGACAACTTTGCAGGCAAGATGATCATACCCTCGAAATCACTACTATCTTTGCTTTGCTAGATGCTCGCTCTTTTGCTATGCCAATGCTACGATGCCTACCACTTGCTTTCAAGCCTCCCAAATTTCCATGTCAAACCTCTAACCCACCATGTCCTAGCAAACCGTTGATTGGCTATGTTACCGCTTTGCTCAACCCTCTTATAGCGTTGCTAGTTGCAGGTGAAGATTGGAGGCCGTTCCTTTTTGGAACATTATTTACTTGTTGGGATATCATTATATTATCTTGTTATCTTAATGCATCTATATACTTGGTAAAGGGTGGAAGGCTCGGCCTCTCGCCTAGTGTTTTGTTCCACTCTTGCCGCCCTAGTTTCCATCATATCGGTGTTATGTTCCCGGATTTTTGCGTTCCTTACGCGGTTGGGTTATAATGGGAACCCCTTGACAGTCCGTTTTAAATAAAACTCCTCCAGTAATGCACAACCTTGGTTTTACCATTTGCCACCTAGCCTTTTCCCTTGGGTTTCGCGGACTCAAGGGTCATCTTATTTTAAACCCCCCGGGCCAGTGCTCCTCTGAGTGTTGGTCCAACCTAGAGCACCGTGCGGGGCCGTCCCTTGGCAACTTGGGTTATGTTGGCTCCCGTACGCTTAGCTTATCCGGTGTGCCCTGAGAACGAGATATGTGCAGCTCCTATCGGGATTTGTCAGCACAGCGGGTGGTGTTGCTAGACTTGTTTTACCATTGTCGGAGTTGTCTTGAAGAACCGGGATACCGAGTCTGATCGGAACGTCTCGGGAGGAGGTCTATTCCTTCGTTGACCGTGAGAGCTTGTCATGGGCTAAGTTGGGACTCCCCTGCAGGGATTTGAACTTTCGAAAGCCGTGCCCGCGGTTATGGGTAGATGGGAATTTGTTAATGTCCGGTTGTAGATAACTTGAACCTTAACTTAATTAAAATGAATCAACTGAGTGTGTTACCGTGATGGCCTCTTCTCGGCGGAGTCCGGGAAGTGGACACGGTGTTGGAGTAATGTTTGCGCAGGTTGTTCTCTAGTTTCTCGCTCGCGCTTTGCCTCCTCTCCTCGCTCTCTTTTGCGAACAATTTAGCCATCACATATGCTAGTCGCTTGCTGCAGCCCCACATATATTTACCTTGCCATACCTATAAGCTTAAATAGTCTTGATCGCGAGGGTGCAAGATTGCTGAGTCCCTGTGGCTCACAGATTACTTCCAAACCAGATGCAGGGCCTGATGATTCCGTTCCAGGTGACGCGCTTGAGCTCAAGTGGGAGTCCGACGAGGACTCTCAACGATACTACGTGTCTTTCCCTGATGATCAGTAGTGATGTCCAGTTGGGGGTGATCGGGACCGTGTCGCATGTTGAGTTATCTTTTATTTTGGCGCCGTAGTCGGGCCATGAGTGTTTGGATGATGTAATGTTATTTATGTACTTGATTGACGTGGCGAGTGTAAGCCAATTATGTATCTCCCCTTTATTATTGATATTACATGGGATGTTGTGAAGATTGCCTAACTTGCGACATATGCCTTCGATGCGATTATGCCTCTAAGTCGTGCCTCGACACGTGGGAGATATAGTCGCATCGAGGGTGTTACAAGTTGGTACCAGAGCCTTCCCCGACTTTAGGAGCCCCCACTGATTGATCGTTTTAGCAGCCGAGTTGTGTCTAGAAAAAATGTTTTGAGTCATTTAGGAATTATATATCGGAGAGTTTAGGAATTCTTTTTACTTACCAGTCTCCTCATCGCTCTGGTAAGGCATCCCGACGTAGAGTTTTGACTCTTCTCTTCTCAAATTTCACTAAATTTTTTTTAGGATCACGCGGGTATCTTGGAATCGTTCCGATGGCTTTATGACGAGAACATTGTCTTGGTGCCTCCTGTCAGGGGTTTTGTGGAAGTGTCCCGGGGAGTTGAGCTCTGAGGTGTTGTCGTCATAATTTTATCGTTGCAGTTCTGGAATACCTGAGTTTAGTACGCCGACATCGAAAATCTCTTTTATGCAGTTCGTTGGTGAGATAACCTCGATGCCACCCAGTACTGGGGCGGGAGTTCAGGAGTATCGCCATAACTTGTATAACGGATGCTTTTCGAAGGTTGAGGTAGATGGTTTCCGAAGTTTTTCTCGGTTATGTGTTGAAGGATGGATACAGCTGGATGTAGGATTTGCTAGATTTGGGTGAGATATTATGCTTCCCCTGTATCCCCAACACCTGATTGCATAACCGGAAAGGTTCGGGAGTTTCATAGGTGGAAATTCTTGTAGCTCTAGTTCTTCTTCCACGGATATTTGGTTTGAGATTGGGATTTCTTACCGAGTATTCGTTCTTGATCTGTACCTTGTTGATTTACTTCTCTACCTAAATTCTAAGTGGCTTCTCAATTTATGGAAATGTGACCATTTCAAGAGGAATGCATTCGTTCATTTTGTTCGGATGTGAAGACTTTATGTTGCAATTTTCATTCTATTGGATTCAGCGTCATTTTATCTGTCTATGTGCTAACGGTGGTCAACCTCTTCAGGATGGCTCCCGCTAAGAGTACCAGTCAGAATCAGAATCAAGATCCGCCACCACCTCCCCCTCCTCCGGAGGCATGGCAAGCTGTGATGGCCGCAACCAATGCAAACACACAGTTGATCATGCAAATTCTTCAAGAGCGAAATCAAGGCAACCAAGGGAACTAAGGCAACAATCATAATCACTTTGCTACACTCAACCAGTTCCTTGCTAACGGGGCAAAGACTTTCAGCAATTGTGTTGAGGCAACTGATGCTGACGATTGGCTCGTGGATCTGTGTAAGCATTTCGAGTGCAGTAACGTCAGGCCTGAGGACTTTGTCAAGTTCGCTTCCTTCCAACTCAAAGATCAAGCTACAGAATGGTTCCAGCAATACAAGGATTCCAGAGGTGGACGTGTTATTACCTGGGATGAATTCCGTCAAGATTTCAGAGCTCACCATATTCCCAGAGCGTGGTTGAAAGCAAGCGTGAGGAATTCCTCAACCTGAAGCAAGGCTCTTTGTCTGTCTATGACTACAACAAGTTGTTTCAGAAGCTCGCCCGCTTTGCCAAGCAGGACGTCCCTGATGAGAAGAGCATGATATACCAGTTCAGGGGTGGTCTCAGAGAAGAAATTCAGCTAGCTCTTGTTCTCTTCGAGCCCTTGAGATACGATGAGTTCTACAATATGGCACTGAAGCAAGAGGCCGCTCAATTGAGGTGTGATGCTTCCAAGAAGCGAGTCAGAGATGCTACTCCTTCTTCCTCTACTCAAGTGGCCAAGCAGCAGAAGTATTGGCTTCCTCCTCCTCCGTTCCGTCAGCCGTATCAGCAGAAGAGCAAAGGTGGCAGTGGATCTTCCCACCCACCCAACCCTGGCTTTCAGAACAAGACTTCGTCTCAAGCTCCAAGATCGAGTGCTTTGTATCACCGTCCGCTTTCAGAGGGCACGTGCAACAAGTGCCAACAGAAGGGTCACTATGCCAACAAATGCTTCAATCAGAGGCGCCTTCCTCCTCCCCCTCCTGTGAGATCGGCAAGTACAGTTGTGGTCAAGCATAACCCCAAGCACGCCAAGGTCAACTTGCTGAATGCAGCTCAGGCAGAGGACTCATCAGATGTCATCATGGGTAACTTTCCAGTTAACTCTTTTCCTGCAAAAGTTCTTTTTGACACTGGTGCATCGCATTGTTTCATGTCAAGATCATTTGTTTCCAAGCATGACTTCATTTCGCAAATGTTGGGTAAACCTATGGGAGTGGTTTCTCCGGCTAAGTCTATGAGGGCTACTTCAATAGTCCCGGATATTTCTATCATGATGGGTGATTTTAAGTTTCTGGCTTCCCCAATGGTTCTTGGTAACTCGGATATTGATCTTATTCTCGAGATGGATTGGCTTTCTAAGCACAAGGCTCAGCTTGATTGTGCAGCCAGGCAGATTCAATTGACTCATTCGTCTGAGGATGTAATTGTCTTTGCCGCGAATGACGATACCATCCGTCTATTTTCTCTCAATGAGAAGGGTGAACTGGATGCCATCTCGCAAATTCCAGTCATTTGCGAATATCAAGACGTCTTTCCAGAAGAGCTTCCAGGAATGCCTCCGCACCGGCCAGTTGAATTCGTTATTGATCTTGAGCCCGGTACGGAACCTGTGTGCAAGCGTCCTTACAAGCTCGGACCTGAAGAGTTGAAGGAGCTGAAGAAGCAACTCGATATTCAAGAGAGAATGGGTCTCATCCGGCCTAGTTCTTCTCCGTGGGGTTGTGGTGTTCTTTTTGTGAAGAAGAAGGATGGAACGGACCGACTTTGTGTTGATTACCGTCCATTGAACAAGAAGACCATCAAGAACAAATACCCACTTCCCAACATCAATGAGCTGTTCGAACAACTCAAAGGTGCCCAAGTATTCTCCAAGCTTGATCTCCGTATGGGTTATCATCAGATTCGAATCCGTGAGCAAGATATTCCCAAGACGGCTTTCAGAACAAGCTATGGTTCATATGAATACATTGTCATGTCTTTTGGCCTCGTCAACGCTCCTCCGACGTTCTCTCGCATGATGAACTTCATCTTCAACGCCTACACCAATGACTTCATTTTGGTCTATCTCGACGACATTCTGGTTTTCTCGAAGAACAAGGAAGATCATGCCAAGCACTTGCGTTTGGTACTCGATAAGTTGAGGGAACACAAGTTCTACGCCAAGTTCTCCAAGTGCGAATTTTGGCTCGATGAGGTTCTTTATCTTGGTTATATCATCTCTGCCAAGGGCATTGCCGTGAATCCTGAGAAGGTGTCTGCAATTGTGAATTGGGAACCTCCTCAGAACGTGAAGCAACTCCGTAGCTTCCTCGGTCTCGCAAGCTACTGTCGAAGATTCGTTGAAAACTTTTCTAAGATCGCGAAGCCTCTCTCAAATCTTCTTCAGAAGCACGTCAAGTACGTTTGGTCTCCGGAGTGTGACATTGCTTTCAACACTTTGAAAGAGAAATTGATCACTGCTCCAGTTCTGACTCCGCCTGATGAATCCAAGCCGTACGAGGTCTTTTGTGATGCCTCTCTCCAAGGTCTTGGCGCAGTGTTGATGCAAGAGAAGAAAGTTGTTGCTTATACCTCTGGCCAGTTGAAGCCCAATGAGAAGAACTACCCCACTCATGATCTCGAGTTGGCGGCAGTTGTGCATGCTCTTTTGACTTGGAGACATCTCTTATTGGGAAGAAAAGTGGACATCTTCACTGACCACAAGAGTCTCAAGTACATCTTCACTCAGCCTAATCTCAACCTCAGGCAAACTCGATGGGTCGAAATGATTCAAGAATATAATCCAAGTATTGAGTATACTCCAGGCAAGGCCAATGTGATTGCTGACGCATTGAGCAGAAAGGCTTATTGCAACAGCCTGATTCTCAAGCCTTATCAACCCGAGCTTTGTGAAGCTTTCCGCAAACTTAATCTGCAAGTTGTTCCTCAAGGTTTCCTAGCCAACCTTCAAGTCTCTCCTACCTTGGAAGACCAGATTCGCCAAGCCCAGCTTCTTGATGCTATGGTGAAAAAGGTGAAGATTGGGATTGCCAAGAGTCAACCCAAGTACAAGTGCTACCGCCTTGATGACAAGGATACCCTCTTCTTCGAGGATCGTATTGTTGTACCCAAAGGTGACCTCCGTAAAGTGATAATGAACGAGGCTCACAATTCTCTCCTCTCCATCCACCCTGGGAGCACGAAGATGTATCAGGACCTCAAGCAGGCTTATTGGTGGACTCGAATGAAGCGCGAGATCACCCAGTTCGTGAATGAGTGTGATGTCTGCAGAAGAGTGAAGGCAGAACACCAAAGGCCAGCTGGTCTCCTCCAACCTCTTGCCATTCCAGAATGGAAGTTTGACCACATTGAAATGGACTTCGTGACTGGGTTTCCAAAGTCCAAGCGTGGCAATGATGCTATATTTGTTGTCATCGACAAACTCACCAAAGTGGCTCACTTTCTGCCTATCAAAGAGTCAGTCACTGCAGCTCAATCGGCGGAACTCTATACTCTCGGATTGTCTCTCTGCACGGTATTCCACAAGTGATCTCTTCAGACCGTGGTAGCATCTTTACCTCCAAGTTTTGGGATTCTTTTCAGAAGGCCATGGGCACCAACATCCGCTTCAGCACAGCTTTCCATCCTCAAACTAGCGGTCAAGTCGAGCGTGTCAACCAGATTCTTGAAGATATGCTTAGGGCTTGTGTGATCTCCTTCGGCATGAAGTGGGAGGATTGTCTTCCTTATGCTGAATTCTCCTACAACAACAGTTTTCAAGCAAGTTCGGGCAAGGCCCCATTTGAAATTCTGTATGGCAGGAAGTGCCGTACCCCTCTCAACTGGTCCGAAACCGGCGAACGTCAGCTTTTGGGAAATGACTTAATCACAGAGGCAGAGGAAATGTGCAAAGTCATTCGAGATAACCTCAAAGCAGCCCAATCCCGCCAGAAGAGCTACTATGACAGTAAGCACCGTGATTTGTCTTTCGAGATCGGAGAGCATGTTTACCTCCGCGTCTCTCCAATGAAAGGTACTCGTCGCTTCGGTATCAAAGGGAAGCTTGCCCCTAGATACGTGGGACCTTTCAAGATTGTCAGCAAGAGAGGCGATCTCGCCTACCAACTCGAACTTCCTTCAAACTTTGCAAATGTTCATGATGTGTTCCATGTCTCTCAGCTTCGAAAGTGCTTCAAGACTCCTGACCGCATCGTCAACTTCGAGGACATTGAGCTCCAAGAAGATCTCTCTTATCGTGAGCACCCAGTTGCTATTCTTGAAGAGACTAAACGCAAGACTCGCAACAAGTCAATCAAATTCCTCAAAGTCAAGTGGTCACACCATTCCGACCGTGAAGCTACCTGGCAACGCGAGGATCACCTCCGTTCTGAGTACCCGACGTTCTTTCAGTCCTAGATCTCGGGACGAGATCCTTTCGTAGTGGTGGAGTGTTGTAACACCCCGGATATGAATTTCCCAATATGTATTCCAACTCTTGCCGTTTCCGGCCTTAAGTTATTTTATTTTCTCGGGTTCGGGTTTTTGTCTCCGTGTGTTGTTGTCGTTGTCATGCATCTCATATCATGTCATCATGTGCATTGCATTTGCATACGTGTTCATCTCATGCATTCGAGCATTTTCCCCGTTGTCCGTTTTGCATTTCGGCGCTCCGTTCTCCTCCGGTGGTCATTTCTACCTTTCTTTCGTGTGTGGGGATTAAACATTTCCGGATTGGACCGAGACTTGCCAAGCGTCCTTGGTTTACCACCGGTAGACCGCCTGTCAATTTTCGTACCATTTGGACTTCGTTTGATGCTCCAACGGTTAACCGAGGGACCGAAAAGGCCTCGTGTGTGTTGCAGCCCAACACCCCTCCAATTTGGCCCAAAACCCACCAAAACCTGCTCCATCATCTAGAGCGTTCGATCACGATCGCGTGGCCGAAAACCGCACCTCATTTGGACTCTCCTAGCTCCCTCTACCTCTATTAATAGAACCCCCCCTTTTCCATTCCCGGATCTTCTCCTTCCCTAACCCTAAAAATCCGCTCCGCCGCCGGCCGGACATGTCCGTCGTCCGCCGGACAAACCCCGCCGTCGTCCCGCACCAATAGGAGGGCACCAGGTGTCCCCGCCGTCCCTCTCTCTCCTCCGGCCCGGAGAGCCCGGATCGGGCCCTCCCGGCCCGCGCGCCTCCGCCGCTACCTTCCGCGCCTCCCCGCCTCCTCGCGGCTTGCCCCCGACTGCCGCCGCCACCGCGACGACCTCCACCGCCGCCTCGCTCGGCGAGCTCCGGCGCCCTTCACCGGCCGGCTCCGCCGCCTCGCCATCGCCGCCCGGGGTCGCCGCGCCTCGTCCGCCGCCCGGGTCGTCGCCCCGGCCACCGGCGCCCGCCGCCGCCGTTCCTCCTCCTCCGGCCGCTGCGTCCATCGTCTCCGGCGAGCTCCTTCCCCGACGAACCTCGGTATCCGCGCCGGCTGGATCTGGATCTAGATCTCGGTTGACCTAATCTCGCCCGAAACCCTAACTTTTTACGTTTTTCCTCATGCTATAACTCCACATCCGTAGCTCCGTTTTTGGCATATAGCATATCAAAATGTTCGTCTTAGAGAGTACATCATTTCATTCCATTGCATCATTTTCATTTGAGTTCATCTTGATGCCCGAAATGCTGTTAGAAGAGTGCTACTTGAGATAATTGTCAGATCTGCTGCTCCATTTAGATATTTGCCATTTTTGCCATGATTATTGTGTGCATGATATGCCCTTTAGCTCTACTTATGTTTTGTTAAGGGTTTTGCCATCTTTCCAGAGGTGCAACCCATGTATTTTTGTGATGTGTGTGGTGACTAGCACAAGCTTTCAAAGTGAGGCACTTGGTAATGCTGATTTCAGGGACTTAGCATTTCCACTAAGTCCTTGACCTGTTTATCTCATGTTGCCATATGTTCATGTTGTTTCCTAGTGATCTGTGCCTCTTTTGAGGATGATCAGTAAGGATGTTTTGTTAATCTTGTATTGCTCTATCCATCCATGTCTTTGTTTGCAATTATAGAGCACCCTAGCTTGAGTCAATCGAGCTCTACTTTTGCTACTTCGTGAATCTGGGCAGATTGTCTACTTGTTAGCGATTTTGCCGATGATGTTGTAGTTGATCCGTGCATGCTATGCTATTATTCTTGCCATGTCTAGCTTGCATTTTGTGTATTCTTGGTGGATGTATGCTTAGCTTGTCATGAATTGCTCCGTAGTGAGTGCATCGATCTCGTAAACATGCCTACTTGATACATGTTTCAGCATGCTCCAGTTTTCACTAAGTCTGAGAACTGATTATGTTTTTGCCATGTTCACATGCTTGCAATTGTATTTTCTGATCCCTTTTGGCTCAAGGCCACTAAGGGACTTTTGTTAAGCTCTTTGAGTAGCTCATGCCATGCTTTACTTTGCCATGTTCAGGTCCTGTAGCATATAGTTTTGTTGCTCCGAAGTGTGCTACCTGATCTGAAATTCCAGACAAGTGTTAATTTCACTAAGTCTGAAATCTGTTTACCATATGCATTTTTGCATGCTTGTTTGAACCTGTTAATGGATGAATTGGCCATAGCTCAGTGCTAGACTTTTGTTAAGCATCATGAATGCATCCCTGCCATGTATTTTGTTGTCATGTTTGAATGCTGTAGCATGTTCATCTCATTGCATTTAGATGACTACTTGCTATAAATCGCAGAACGTGGTCATATTTGAATTGCTTGCCATTTCCAAACCATAACTCCGATTCCGGAGTTCTTTATATCGTTTTCAAGCGATTTCATCTCATCTTTACAGTGGCACACTTGGATTCCAAAGTTGAGGCCAGGTTCATGCATCCCTTGTCAAATCTTGCATACGCATCCCGCATCGCATCCCGCATAGCATATCATCTTTGCATCATGTTGTTTGAGTTTGCACGTGGTTGATTGTGTTCCATTTGCTTGTTTATCTTGTTTGGGTAGAGCCGGGAGACGAGTTCGCTAATGAGGAGACCATTGAGTTTGCTTTTGAGGATCCAGTCAACTCTGACAACTTTGCAGGCAAGATGATCATACCCTCGAAATCACTACTATCTTTGCTTTGCTAGATGCTCGCTCTTTTGCTATGCCAATGCTACGATGCCTACCACTTGCTTTCAAGCCTCCCAAATTTCCATGTCAAACCTCTAACCCACCATGTCCTAGCAAACCGTTGATTGGCTATGTTACCGCTTTGCTCAACCCTCTTATAGCGTTGCTAGTTGCAGGTGAAGATTGGAGGCCGTTCCTTTTTGGAACATTATTTACTTGTTGGGATATCATTATATTATCTTGTTATCTTAATGCATCTATATACTTGGTAAAGGGTGGAAGGCTCGGCCTCTCGCCTAGTGTTTTGTTCCACTCTTGCCGCCCTAGTTTCCATCATATCGGTGTTATGTTCCCGGATTTTTGCGTTCCTTACGCGGTTGGGTTATAATGGGAACCCCTTGACAGTCCGTTTTAAATAAAACTCCTCCAGCAATGCACAATCTTGGTTTTACCATTTGCCACCTAGCCTTTTCCCTTGGGTTTCGCGGACTCAAGGGTCATCTTATTTTAAACCCCCCGGGCCAGTGCTTCTGTGAGTGTTGGTCCAACCTAGAGCACCGTGCGGGGCCGTCCCTTGGCAACTTGGGTTACGTTGGATCCCGTACGCTTAGCTTATCCGGTGTGCCCTGAGAACGAGATATGTGCAGCTCCTATCGGGATTTGTCAGCACAACGGGTGGTGTTGCTGGACTTGTTTTACCATTGTCGGAGTTGTCTTGAAGAACCGGGATACCGAGTCTGATCGGAACATCTCGGGAGGAGGTCTATTCCTTCGTTGACCGTGAGAGCTTGTCATGGGCTAAGTTGGGACTCCCCTGCAGGGATTTGAACTTCCGAAAGCTGTGCCCGCGGTTATGGGCAGATGGGAATTTGTTAATGTCCGGTTGTAGATAACTTGAACCTTAACTTAATTAAAATGAATCAACTGAGTGTGTTACCGTGATGGTCTCTTCTCGGCGGAGTCCGGGAAGTGGACACGGTGTTGGAGTAATGTTTGCGCAGGTTGCTCTCTAGTTTCTCGCTCGCGCTTTGCCTCCTCTCCTCGCTCTCTTTTGCGAACAGTTTAGCCATCACATATGCTAGTCGCTTGCTGCAGCCCCACATATATTTACCTTGCCATACCTATAAGCTTAAATAGTCTTGATCGCGAGGGTGCGAGATTGCTGAGTCCCTATGGCTCACAGATTACTTCCAAACCAGATGCAGGGCCTGATGATTCCGTTCCAGGTGACGCGCTTGAGCTCAAGTGGGAGTTCAACGAGGACTCTCAATGATACTACGTGTCTTTCCCTGATGATCAGTAGTGATGTCCAGTTGGGGGTGATCGGGACCGTGTCGCATGTTGGGTTATCTTTTATTTTGGCGCCATAGTCGGGCCATGAGTGTTTGGATGATGTAATGTTATTTATGTACTTGATTGAAGTGGCGAGTGTAAGCCAACTATGTATCTCCCCTTTATTATTGATATTACATGGGATGTTGTGAAGATTGCCTAACTTGCGACATATGCCTTCGATGCGATTATGCCTCTAAGTCGTGCCTCGACACGTGGGAGATATAGTCGCATCGAGGGTGTTACAGCGACGCACTTCCGTGCATGCGTGCACGACGTCCTTCTTCGACAGCCGTCGACTCAGTATCACTTGACTCCTACATCATCCTCGCTTCCTGTTGTTCGCCGGCGTCAGCGATCCGGTCGGTCACGGCTTCAGCGGTGGGTGAGACATGCGGTGGCCCGTCAATCGGCCACCCCACAAAATCGCGGCGATCGAGCCCGATGAAACTCTCTATGACCTGTTCGATCTGTCGACTGGCTCCGTCGAGACTGCATCCGAGTGCGACAGCAGCGACCCCGCGGCAGAAGTTTTGATGGTCAATGGACCACGCAGTCCTCCTGGCTTCCCTCGTGAAGACGGTGGCGATGGCGTCGGCGACCCATCACATGTCCATGAGGAGTACCGCCCCGAACCCCTCTCTTCGCAGCGGAGGGAAGATCTTTGCCGCCGTAATATGGATGCACTTCAGACTCCTATCGTTGGAGAAACCCCCGAGGCCCAGGCCTTGGAGGAGGCGCGCCTGGCCAACTTGGCTGAGCGCACTCGACTGGAGAACCTCCAGCGCGCACTCGACGAGCGTGCTCGGCAGCGGATTCCTGAGTCCAGTCGACGACAACTTTTTCCGCCTCCGACTCAGGTATACCGAACTCCGATCTAGAATCTCACAGCTGCAGCTCGAATAACAGAGTCAGTTCAACCTTCCCAGTCAGAAGCTGGCCGAGGGTTGATGCAGATCCGGTCTTTGCTCCGGGCAGCGGGAGAGCAAAATACAACAATATCTCAGTCGAGGAATAGGATTCATAGCAGATCTGTGGTAGCAGATACTGTCCAATCTGCTCACAGCCCAAGATCGCCTCCGCGGCGTGAGGGACGTGGGCAGCGGCAAGATCAGTACAGGAACCGTGAGGAGTATGATCATCGACTCGACCACGATGACCGTCGTAAAGTGCCCACGCCTCCTCCGAGGAGTGGGTCATATGTGCCTCGGCGGCAAGATGACAGGCGCCCCCACAGCGGCGAACGAAGAATTCCAGTCGACCCCAGAGAGCCAGGCTTTGCAATATCTATCCTCGTTCAAGGTCTGGTTGATAGGAACAGGGCTCATAGAGAAGGCCACGATAGAGATCATCCGACTGGAAGCAGGGTGCATGTTTCAGGACCCGAGTGTTTCAGCAGAGCCATCAGAGCAGCAGTTATTCCTCCCAACTTCAGGTTGGCGACTGGAGTCAGCAAGTTCACCGGCGAGTCCAAGCCGAACACTTGGCTTGAGGACTACCGAGTGGCTGTGTAGATTGGTGGCGGCAATGATGATGTGGCTATGAAGCACCTTCCCTTGATGTTGGAGGGCTCAACCAGAGCGTGGTTGAATCAGTTGGCTCCTGGCAGCATATATAGTTGGGAGGAACTTGCTCGGGTGTTTGTTAGAACCTTTGAAGGTACTTGCAAAAGGCCGACAGGGTTGACAGAATTGCAGTGTTGTGTTCAGAAACCGAATGAAACCTTGAGAGACTATATCCAGAGATGGATCACGTTACACCATACAGTGGAGAATGTGTCAGATCACCAAGCAATCTGTGCCTTCAAGGAAGGCATTAAGTATCGGGAGTTGAATCTGAAATTCGGTCAGACAGGAGATATGACTCCGACTCGGATGATAGATATTGCCACCAAATATGCTAACGGCGAAGAGGAAGACCGACTCCGGAGTGGCAAGCACAAAACAGTCGCCCAAGAAACCGAAGGAGGGAATTCCAGTCAGAAACAGAAGCAAAAGGCCGAACCAGCTGCTCCTGGTGAAGCTTTGGTTGTTTCCCAAGGAAAGTTCAAAGGAAAGCCCAAAGGGCCCTGGACTCCCAAAAAAGTTAAAGATCAAGATGGGAATGAAGTGTTGGATTTGCCGTGCCATATTCATACCAAAAAAGATGAAGAAGGGAATTTTATTTACCCTAAACACACCACTCGACAGTGTCGTCTCCTGATCCAGCAGTTCCGAGAGAAACAACCCAAGGAGAAGGAAAAGGAGTCAGACAGAGGTGAGGATAGGGAAGAAGAAGATGATGGTTTTCCCAATGTCAATTCCACGCTGATGATTTTTGCTGATGTTGAAAGCAAAATTCGATTGAAAGTTATTAACAGAGAAGTAAACATGGTTGCTCCAACAACACCCAGTTATCTGAAGTGGTCCCAGACTGCCATCACATTCGATCAATCGGACCATCCAACATATAGCCACCCCTGGGAGGCAAGCACTGGTGGTCGACCCAGTAGTTGAAGGCACTCGACTGACTAAAGTGCTGATGGATGGTGGCAGTGTCCTGAATTCCTTTATGCTGAAACTTTTAAGAAAATGGGCATTCCGATGTCCAAGCTTAATGAAAGCAACATGAGTTTCCATGGCGTTATACCTAGCAAGAAGGCTCAGTCACTCGGCCAGATCGCCCTTGATGTGGTTTTTGGGGATTCCAAGAATTAACGCAAGGAAAAGTTGACATTTGAGGTAGTGGATTTCAAGAGTGCTTACCATGCTATTCTGGGTAGGCCCGCTTATGCACGTTTTATGGCTCGACCTTGTTACGTGTATCTCAAATTGAAGATGCCTGGTCCTAGAGGAGTAATCACTATCACTGGTAATCGGCAGAAGGTAGAAGAGTGCTTCCAAAAGGGCTCAAAAATTGCCGATGCACAAATGGCAGTAGTAGAACTGCAAGAATATCAGAAAAATGCAGATCCGAGTGATTTGCTGCGAGCTATAACACCCCAGTGTAATGATGCTACAGTAACCCCTGGGGTTAAGTTAACCTTTTTGATAAACATGTGCCTGATCATTATTATCTCATGTTTCTTTCAACTTCCCCTTTGAATGCAAATTCAAATGCTAAGTGAAATTCAAAATTTCTCAAACATGAAAACAAAAATGTTCATCATGTCCCAAAAATTCCACAACTAATATTGGTGGTGAACCAACATTTTTGCAAAGGGTTTAAGTGGCCTAAACTACTTAAAACAGTGACCTAAGCAATAAATTAAATGCCCTTTTTAATTTGTAAAATTGGCAACTATTCCAAAAGTCTCCCAACCTTTTTGTGGCAGTGCACTTTAATTCTTTGAAATTGTTTTGGCCAGTGGCATAATTTTGCAAAGTCATTTTTGGCTAAAAAGAAAATGCAAAAGCTGCTGAAAATAAAAAAGAAAAACTAAAACGAAAGGAAAAGTAGAGGAGAGAGAGAGAAAGCCCCCTGCCTCACCTGGGCTTCGGCCCACCCGGCCAACCGACCCAGCTAGGCCGGCCCGCTCCCCCTCCCCGGTCATCCCTCTCCTCTCTGTTCACGCGACCGAGCCCCCCAGCTCGTTCCCACTGGATCCGGCACGGCGCCCCGCGCTGTCACGTCGCTGGCGAGGGGGTAAGGGCAGCTGTCGATGTCAAAACCGGCGGATCTCGGGTAGTGGGTCCCGAACTGTGCGTCTAGGCCGGATGGTAACAGGAGGCAGGGAACACGATGTTTTACCTAGGTTCGGGCCCTCTTGATGGAGGTAAAACCCTACGTCCTGCTTGATTAATATTGATGATATGGGTAGTACAAGAGTAGATCCACCACGAGATCAAGGAGGCTAAACCCTAGAAGCTAGCCTATGGTATGATTGTTGTATATGGAGTTGATTGCCTACGGACTACAACCCTCCGGTTTATATAGACACCGGATAGGGTTAGGGTTACATAGAGTCGGTTACAATGGTAGGAGATCTTGAATATCCGCATCACCAAGCTTGCCTTCCACGCCAAGGAAAGTCCCATCCGGACACGGGACGAAGTCTTCAATCTTGTATCTTCATAGTCCAGGAGTCCGGCTGAAGGTATAGTCCGGCTACCCGAACACCCCCTAATCCAGGACTCCCTCAGTAGCCCCTGAACCAGGCTTCAATGACGACGAGTCCGGCGCGCAAATTGTCTTCGGCATTGCAAGGCGGGTTCCTCCTCCAAGTCCTTCATAGAAGATTGTAAACACCAAGAGTAGTGTCCGGCTCTGCAAAATAAGCCTCCACATATTGCCATAGAGAGAATGATATTAACACAAATCAAATCTGCTGACGTATTCCGCAGTGCGTCATCACACTACAGCCAAATCCTTTACTCGAATCGTTTTCACTTTTCCACCTCAGCGTGTTTTGCGAGGCAGTTTCCTTGGTGCGTCTTGTCAAAGCAGAGATCGTGTGCCCCCCTTTTACAGGATTCTCATCTATACGGACGTGGGTAACCCAATCGTGCCCGTTAGCATGTTTTCTCGATTAAAGGCGAGTCCCAAACGGTTACGGGGAGGGCTCCTGGTATTCAACCTCTTATAAAGAGACCAGGGCCTTACTCCTTTTCTTCAATCCCAAAACAAGTTCGCCCGTCGCCTCGAGTTCCAACACCCTAGGCTCCAGATCCCGGGCGCCTCAGACCTTCGACAATGTTCGGTTCCGACCTTCAAGGCCGATGGATGCCCTCTTCCGTCACGGAGGAGGACGTGCTAAAGCTGAGAGAGGCTAAGTTCTTGACCGCCGAAATTTCGCATAGGTTGCCTACTCAAAGGCAGGCTATCCCCAGTCCCCAGCCCGGTGAGAGCGTAGTGTTCGTGTCTCACTTCCTTCGGGGGTTAGGCTTCCCGATGGATCCCTTTGTGAGGGGACTGCTGTTTTATTACGGGCTGGAATTCCATGACTTAGCTCCGGAGTCCATCCTCCATATTTCCTCGTTTATCGTTGTATGCGAAGCGTTCCTCCATGTTACCCCTCACTTCGGATTATGGCTCCGGACTTTCAAAGTGGAGCCGAAGATGATCAAGGGACGGCACGCAGAGTGCGGAGGCGCTGTTATAAGCAAAAATGCTGATGCTCCATGGCCCGAGGGCTCTTTTCAAGAGGAGCTAGGCTTGTGGCAACGAGAGTGGTTTTATATCACCGCTCCCCGGAGCACCAAGTGGGTGGCGCTTCCTGCCTTTCGCTCGGGTCCCCCACCACGGCTAGCGTCATGGGTTAACAGAGGGTTAGATCTGGGTTTGCCCAAAGACGTGCCCTTGTTACAAGGCCGAATTAAGGATCTCTTGGAAGGAGACCTCAGCTTGGTCAAGGTGACACAGGTTATGCTGATTCGCCGAATATTGCCCGGCAAACGTCGCCCCCTTCGCCTGTGGGAGTTTAATCCAGAGGGACCGCGAGCTCTCCAGAACTTTATGGGCGCAACGCCCGCGGAGATGTATAGACTGTTCTTTGGATCACAAGAGATGTGTCCGGATTTAACCGAGGACGCAAGCCTAAGCTGCAATCGCCCGGATACTCAAGTAAGCAACCTTGTGCCCGGACCTTCTATCCGTATAATTGTCATAAACTTGCCCCTAAAAGAGCCGTCCTTTTAAACAAGAGTGGATAGCGAAGGCAAAGCTGATCAGGTGTCCGGCTCCCCTTCCTGAAACCAGGCCGGATCCCGTGCTGGTCAGGATGCTGGAGATAATGCCTTTGGAGGGGGAGGACAAGGAAGCTATGGCCTCCTCGAAGGAGGCTGCTCCGAAGGGAGGAACCGACAATTCCTCTCCTAAGGGGAAGAAGAGAGCCGCCTCTGACGACCCGGAAACCATGGCCTCGAAGCGGGGGAGAAAATCCTCGTCAGAGGGTCCGACGCCGGGGAGTTCCTCAGCCGGACTACGCCCTCAAGGGGATCAGCCCTCCAGCGAGCCGTAAGTGGAGAAAAGATTTTCCTTTTGAGGGATGAGGGAAATCCTTGATTTATATCTGAGAAGATTAACCAAACCTTTACCTTGTAGCTCGGACCTCAGCCCTTCTCAGTAGAGCTCGTCTTCGGGGGATCTCCTTCCGGAGATGATGGAGAGCGAGACGCCTCTCCCTGCCATGCCGCCTAGCGAGGCGGGCGACCCTGAGGTGTCGTCGCGGAGGGTTTCTCCGAATCCGGCAGGGGCGGAAGGTAGCTATGCGGCCCCCCGAGGTTCTCCGCGTCTGGCCTTCGAAAGAGGTCATGGGACGAGCCCGGCACCGTCTGGTGCTCGGCCGGAGGAGCTAAAGATTCTGCTGGGGCGAGCTTCTATCTCAGAGGAGCACCGCGCATTGATGGGCACGGTGATTTAAAGGATTTCATCCGCAGAGAGCGGATTGTATGAGGCCGTCAAAAGTTTACTGACGGGTTTCGAGGTACATTAGATGATGTATACTTTTGTCAGTTGCGCATGAATAAGATACGCCCTGTGTAGATAGTAGCCCCTGAGACTCTGCGTGTTGTCAAGAAATGATGGCACGCGAAGGATCATAATCCCAGGTCTAAGATGTCGCCTTTGAATGTAGGCGGC
This sequence comes from Triticum urartu, assembly GCF_003073215.2. Lineage (NCBI taxonomy): Eukaryota > Viridiplantae > Streptophyta > Magnoliopsida > Poales > Poaceae > Triticum > Triticum urartu. The sequence goes on from NC_053028.1 coordinate 472,457,903, forward strand.
AGGGTGTCCGGAATCAAGCCGAACTGACGATTTTGCCGAACTAAAGCGGCAACTGGACGTGGCAGATGCCGACATCACGCTTGTCAATAAGCGGCTTGATGAGGCTCAAGGTATGTAATTCCTCGGGCGGCATCAGGTAAGAAGAGTTTTATGCCTGTGTCTTACGATGTGTGTGCTCGACGCAGATGGTGCGGCCGCCGTGGAGAGTCTTAGGGCAGAACTTTCCCGAGCTAAAGAACAAGCCAGCAAAAGTGATGCGGCCACCAGGAAAGCCCTTGAAGAGCTAAGAGCCGAACAGGCTGCTCATTGCCGAAGCAAGGAAGAGATGGCCGAGATGGCCAAAAAGTTAAAAAGCGCTACAGACCGTTGCAGACTTCTTGAAAAAGAAGACCAGGCGAAACAGACGGACTTAGAGAAGGCCGTTGCCAATGCCAAGGACGCGCGCTCTGCGATGAGAGCTGCGAAGGAGGAGCTGCGTCAGGCCAAACAGATTGCGGCTGGAAAGCCCTTTATGCTGTGAAGGAAATTTTGCGATCCAAAGTTTGCTCCATTGGACCGGATGTGGAGTGTGGAGGATACCTATCTGGACTTGGCAGCGAGTGCTGCTGATGCGACCGAACACTTTCGAGATCAGAAAGATCGCGAAGTGGAAAAGCTTTTCTGGTCGCAGTTTCACAATCCAGAGCGTCCACTAGCAGTGGATGATCGTTTGGCTCAATGGGCCGAACTGAATAGGTTGTCTGGACTTGCCATGAAGTACGTCATGGGTCACCTATGGCCGGGGAGATCGGAGCCGAAGAGTTATTTCAGCTTAGTGCAGCAATTCCTTGACGCGGTGCCGCGTATAAATGCAATGAAGAGGTCAGCATGCATAGAGGGCGCTAGGATGGCTCTTGCCCGTGTTAAGACATACTGGGCAGAGATGGAGACCACCGTTGTTGCGTCCCGAGATTCGGACAAAAGCCGAGTACCCGAGCACTATTTTCAGGAAGTTCTTGAAGGCGCTCGTGTAATAGAGACGCAGTGCCCGAAAGATGCTATGTTATGATAGCATATGTAATTATAAAGTAATATTTTGATAAACTGTAGTGGCCTTTTTTATACTTGTGCCTCCAAGTATTGGGAACACCTCCTGTGCGGCCGTTTTAAGATATATATATATATATATAAATCTGAAAAGATGGCAGTCGTTGGCTTCAGCCCCCACGCACATAGTGCAGGGGTGCTTGCAGAAGACGCATTTTCACACTTAACCCAACGTCTTGGTCCTACAAAGGAGGTGATAGCGCAGCGGGCCAGGCAACCGGACTATAATGCTTTAACACTTTCACTTAGCCATAGGAGTTTGACAGTGAGACTATTTAGGTAGCCCCTTGGTGGCAACTGCGCTCGTCCGAGTTCGGGGCGCGTATGTGCCTGACTGGGAAGCGGCCCTTCGTTAAAGCGGAGGAATCCGATAGATTCCGATAGGTCATCGAGTGGCTGACCAGTCTCACGCTACATCATGACAGTCAGTTTTCGGCTTTCTCTACTGAGGTGCTCGCCCGGCCGAACCGGGGCATAATCGCAGTAGTTCTCCTGGTGCTACCTTAGCCGATAGAGCGGAACGTAAGGTATCCGAACTCAGGAGCCGGGCAACCCAACATTTGACCAAAGACATGATTCGGAGCTGATGCATATAATGCCAAAATTCGCGACGCCGAACACTCCCTAAGGTGTTCGGTCTTTATGAGTGCGGGCGAAACAACACTCTTTATTAAAAAAGCCCCTAGTGTCCAGGTACGTGCAAAAATTCTGACGTGGCCACATGCCAAGACGCCAGCCTCCTCCTTGGTTATATCAGAAAAAACCAGGGGATGTGTAGCAACAAGAGACAGTAAAAAAGGTTTACGCAGGGTCTTAATCTAAAAAGAATCCTTTAGGACGGGTCCCTACTGCACGTCTGCGCCTGTGTCTCCGTTGTGCCGTATCCTGGACGGGCGCCGCACGACGTTCATCTGTAAAAGAGAGGAACTGAGTTGAAAACGGGTCGTGCCGAAAAAGTTTAAAATAAACAAAGTATAAAGTAAAATATATAAGATTGAGCTTTATTGTCTCTTATTGTATATGCGTGGAGCCCCTAGTGCGGGGGTATGTGGCCTCTAGGCTTGCACCAATGATGATTTTGCACCGAACTCGTGTATCCGCGTTCGTGGTCTTGAATGACCTATTTTGAAGTTTTTTTGGCCGGTGAGGCCATTTTGCTGTGGGGCTGTCAAAGCGGCCGTACAATCCTCCACTTGGGGAGGTGCACTTTAGTGCTTCCCCTTCAAAGAGATGATGCCTCGTGGACCGGACATCTTAAGCGTAAGAGATGCATAATGCGGTATTGCGTTAAAGCGAGCGAAAGCTTCGCGTCCCAGTAGTGCTTGATAGCGACTTGAGAACGGGACGATATGGAATGTCAGCTTTTCACGGTGGAAGTTATCGGCAGAGCCGAATATGACTTCGAGCCGGAGAAAACCCATACAATGGGTGTCCGGACCAGGTATTACCCCTTGAAAGGAGGTTTTGCTGCGGCGGATTCTTGCTGGGTTTATCCCCATGTGCTGGATTGTATCCTGATATATCAGGTTTAGTCCACTGCCGCCGTCCATAAGGACATTTGAAAACTGGAGTCCGCCAATTATTGGGTCGAGTATCAGGGCAGTCCAGCCTACATTCTTGATATTTCTAGAATAATCTAGCTGATCGAAGATGATCGGTTTTGACAACCAGTGGCAGGACCCTTTGGGGATGGGCCGTGTGGTGCGTACCTTTATGGGCGCCGCACGTTTTGTTATGTGAAGTTAGTTCACTATTTTTACTTCTTGTGGGAAGTTCTTTTGTTTCCTGGTGCTCTGCGTTTGGGGTTCGTCCTCGTCTTCGCTTGGTGTGTCGAGCCCCTTGTGTTCGGCATTGAGTCTGCCGGATTGTTTGAAAACCCAACAGTCTCTGTGGGTATGGTTAGCAGGCTTCCCGGGAGTACTGTGTATCTGACATATCCTATCCAGGATTTTATTTAGGTTGGATGGATCGTCCCTGTTATCCTGTGGGGGTGATTTTGCCTGATTTTGTCATGAGCCTTTGAATCCGGCATTGACTGCCGTGCTCTTCGGACTTTTGTCCTTAGTCCAGCGACGGTCCTTGTTGCGTCACGGTTTTCCATTTCCATCCCTAATTTCGGATGTACTTGGGTCGCTGGGGCTGCACCTTGCCAACCAGCTGTCCTCCCCTGCACAAAAGCGGGTCATGAGGCTTGTTAGTGCGGCCATTGTTCTTGGCTTTTCTTGGCCGAGGTGTCTGGCGAGCGATTCGTCTCGGACGTTATGCCTGAAAGCTGCTAAGGCTTCGGCGTCCGGACAGTCGACTATCTGATTCTTTTTAGTGAGGAATCTATTCCAGAACTGCCGAGCTGATTCTCCGGGTTGCTGAGTTATGTGACTAAGATCGTCTGCATCCGGAGGGCGGACATAGGTCCCTTGAAATTTTGCTCGGAAAGCATCCTCGAGCTCTTCCCAGCTTCCAATTGTGTTTTCGGGAAGGCTTTTAAGCCAATGCCGGGCTGGCCCTTTAAGCTAAGGGGTAAATATTTTATGGCGTGGAGATCATCTCCTCTAGCCATGTGTATGTGGAGGATATAATCCTCGATCCAGACTCCAGGGTCTGTTGTTCCATCATATGCCTCTATGTTTACGGGTTTGAATCCCTCTGGAAATTCATAGTCCAGGACCTCATCGGTGAAACATAGGGGGTGTGCGGCACCCCTGTATTTGGGTGTGCCGGATTCTGATGATGGCTTCATAGCGTTGCTTACGAGAGCTTGCTTTCTTGGCCCATAAATGGACTTGACTGGGCCATGATGCGAATCCTTAAGTGGGTCGCATGCCGATTTAGGTGCGGCGCCGCTTGCCGCTTTATGGGGTCGTCTATCCGACCGTGTGGCTTTCTCATTTTTTGAATGCGAGGGCTCTAGGGCCTCTTCGTCGAATTCAGGCAGTAGCTTTCTTTTCGGATAGCTTTTAGTGCGGCGACTGTCGCCGTATTTATCTGCGGTATTGATTACTTTGCTCCATCTAATCCGGAGTGCATCTTCCGCTGTTTTTAGCTTCCGCTTCTGCTTTTTTAGGCTGCGTGTAGTTGCAATGAGCCTCTTGTGGAGATTCTTCTGCCCCATAGGTTTATCCGGCGTGAGGTCGTCCGGAATGCCGTTTTTGCCGGAGGAGGGATGTTCGGTTTCTCTATCCGTGTTGCCCTGTTCGGACGGTTGCTCTAAGGCCTGCTCGTCGTCTACCGGCTCGTCCTGCTCTATGGCTGGGTTTTTGTCGAGGCGGGGCTTGGGTCGGCGTTTACGCCGACGCTTTGATTGCTTTTCGGGGGGTCGATCTCCCGTCCCATCCCCTTTTTCCTCGTTGTCGCTTCCTTTAGGGGTATCCACCATGTACACATCGTGAGATGAGGTGGCTGTCCAAGGCCCTATGGGCGTTGGTTCGTCGGTATCTCCTGCATCGTCATCCATGCTGTCGATGTCTCCGGAGTCGAAGTTGAGCACGTCGTTTATATTGTCGACAGTGGCTACCAAGTGGGTGGTGGGTGGGCTTTGAATTTCCTCATCGTCCGCATCCCACCCTCGCTGACCGTAGTCCGGCCAGGGCTCTCCTGATAAAGAGAGAGACTTAAGAGAATTCAGGATGTCGCCAAAAGGCGAATGTTGAAAGATGTCTGCGGCGGTGAACTCCATTATCGGCGCCCAATCGGATTCGATCGGCAGGGGCGCGGGGGGTTTGGAGTTCGGAAAGGAGTCCGGATCCTCGGAGTCACGGGTCATGCAGAGTGCGGGGCTAGCGTTTGGCTCGATCGCCTTTGAGATCGAAGCCCTCGAGGTGACGTCCAACCGCTCATCCTCGATTGGCGCAATAGGCTCCGAGTTAGGGGTCGGAACCGATGCGTGTGCGGCCTCCGAGACACTGTCCGGAGGCAGAGCTAGATCATGCCCGTCGAGATAGTGCGGCGCGCTTGGCCGTGGCTCGAACCCGTCGAAGATCAAGTCTCCGCGGATGTCAGCCGTGTAGTTTAAGCTTCCAAACCTGACTTGATGGCCAGGGGCATAGCTTTCGATCTGCTCCAGGTGGCCGAGCGAATTGGCCCGCAGAGCGAAGCCGCCGAAGACGAAGATCTGTCCGGGGAGAAAAGTCTCACCCTGGACCATATCGTTGTTGATGATCAAAGGAGCCATCGGGCCTAAAGGCGACGACACAGAGGAACTCTCAATGAAAGCACCAATGTCGATGTCAAAACCGGCGGATCTCGGGTAGTGGGCCCCGAACTGTGCGTCTAGGCCGGATGGTAACAGGAGGCAGGGAACACGATGTTTTACCCAGGTTCGGGCCCTCTTGATGGAGGTAAAACCCTACGTCCTGCTTGATTAATATTGATGATATGGGTAGTACAAGAGTAGATCCACCACGAGATCAAGGAGGCTAAACCCTAGAAGCTAGCCTATGGTATGATTGTTGTATATGGAGTTGATTGCCTACGGACTACAACCCTTCGGTTTATATAGACACCGGATAGGGTTAGGGTTACATAGAGTCGGTTACAATGGTAGGAGATCTTGAATATCCACATCGCCAAGCTTGCCTTCCACGCCAAGGAAAGTCCCATCCGGACACGGGACGAAGTCTTCAATCTTGTATCTTCATAGTCCAGGAGTCCGGCTGAAGGTATAGTCCGGCTACCCGAACACCCCCTAATCCAGGACTCCCTCAGCAGCCCTGACGCCTCGGGCTCCCTCCCCACTCACCCACTTGCCCCCTCTCTCCCTCGTCGCTCTCTCCCTCGCTCTCCAGATCCCCTCCCCTCCTCAACCGACCGCCGCTGTCACCATGGTTGTGCCGTAGCCGCGACCACCGCCCACCCCGCGCCTCGCCAGCAGGTCCAGGAGGTGCGCCGTAGACGCCTTCGTCGATTACCTCACCGGAACGAGGCGTGGAAGCCCCATCAGCGTCGCCATCGTCCCGTCTTCAACCTCCATCCGCCATGGTCGCCACCATCTTCCTACTCTCCGGCGACCCCCATGCTGCTACTAAGCCTATCACCGGCCTCCGTGTGCCACTCGGTGAGCCCCTCATCCTTCTCCCTCTCCTTGTTGACTCTGGCGCGCCCCCTAGCTGCTTTCCCCATGCGCGCCCGAACGCAGCACCGCGGAGCTCGTCGCCGGCGAGTCTCCGGTGACCAATTGGTCATGGGCGTATGCCCGTTAGCTTCACCACATCGCGCAACACCCGCTTAGCTGGTTAGTTTGGCCTCTCGCGCGCTCTAACGCCGCACCCGCTCGATCCCGAACTCCGGTGCCACTTCTGCTCGTCGCCGGCGTCGTTCCAGTCGTTCCCGGCCCCAGCCATCGCCTCCATCTTGCGTGCGACGTTGAGCCGCGTCGAACGCATCTAGCTACGCCCCCGGAAACCCCCTATGCGCGAAACCCGACCCCTCTCCCGACGTGCACCGCCGCGGGAGGCTCGCCGGAACAACTCCGGTAGCCAGCGCCGACGGGGCCAGCCGGGGCCACTCCCCTGGTCACTGCCTCGTAGGCCCTGAGGGCCCCATTGACTGGGTTGACCCAGTCAACGTCCTGACTGGGCAGCCCAGTGGCGCTGACGTGCGGGCCCCACCGCATAATAAATTTACCTAAAACATTTTTATAATCAAAATCAATAGTTAAACTAAATAGTTGCTACCTCTTGAGTACTGTGTTGGATTTCCTTGAAGAGGAAAGGATGATGCAGCAAAGTAGCGTAAGTATTTCCCTCAGTTTTTGAGAACCAAGGTATCAATCCAGTAGGAGGCTACACGCGAGTCCCTCGTACCTGCACAAAACAAATAACTCCTCACAACCAACGCGATAAGGGGTTGTCAAACCCTTCATGGTCACTTACGAGAGTGAGATCTGATAGATATTATAAGATAATATTTTTTGGTATTTTTATGATAAAGATGCAAAGTAAATAAAAGCAAATTAACAAGCAAAGGATATAACAAAGTATTGGAAGATTAATATGATGAAGATAGACCGGGGGCCATAGGTTTCACTAGTGGCTTCTCTCAAGAGCATAAGAATTTTACGGTGGGTGAACGAATTACTGTTGAGAAATTGACAAAATTGAGCATAGTTATGAGAATATCTAGGTATGATCATGTATATAGGCATCACGTCCGAGACAAGTAGACCGACTCCTGCTTGCATCTACTACTATTACTCCACTCATCGACCGCTATCCAGCATGCATCTAGAGTATTAAGTTCATGAAAACAGAGTAACGCCTTAAGCAAGATGACATGATGTAGAGGGATAAATTCATGCATTATGATAAAACCCCCATCTTGTTATCCTCGATGGCAACAATACAATACGTGCCTTGCTGCCCCTACTGTCACTGGGAAAGGACACCGCAAGATTGAACCGAAAGCTAAGAACTTCTCCCATTGCAAGAAAGATCAATCTAGTAGGCCAAACCAAACTGATAATTCGAAGAGACTTGCAAAGATAACCAATCATACATAAAAGAATTTAGAGAAGATTCAAATATTGTTCATGGATAATCTTGATCATAAACCCACAATTCATCGGTCTCAACAAACACACCGCAAAAAGAAGATTACATCGAATAGATCTCCACAAGAGAGGGGGAGAACATTGTATTGAGATCCAAAAAGAGAGAAGAAGCCATCTATCTAATAACTATGGACCCGAAGGTCTAAGGTAAACTACTCACACTTCATCGGAGAAGCTATGGTGTTGATGTAGAAGCCCTCCGTGATGGATGCCCCCTCCGGCGGAGCTCCGGAACAGGCCCCAAGATGGGATCTCGTGGATACAGGAAGTTATGGCGGTGGAATTACGGTTTTGGCTCCGTATCTGATCGTTTGGGGGTACGTAGGTATATATAGGAGGAAGGAGTACGTCGGTGGAGCACCATGGGGCCCACGGGGCAGGGGGCGTGCCCTAGGGGGGGCGCCCCCCACCCTCATGACCTCCTCTTTGATTCGTTGGAGTAGGGTCCAAGTCTCCTGGATCACGTTCGGTGAGAAAATCATGTTCCCGAAGGTTTCATTCCATTTGGACTCCGTTTGATATTCCTTTTCTTCGAAACCCTAAAATAGGCAAAAAACAGCAATTCTGGGATGGGCCTCTGGTTAATATGTTAGTCCCAAAAATAATATAAAAGTGGATAATAAATCCCAATAATGTCCAAAACAGTAGATAATATAGCATGGAGCAATCAAAAATTATAGATCCGTTGGAGACGTATCAATAGTCACTGACATGTGGGGCCCAGCTGCTAATTAACCATGTTTAATTAAAATAACCCACCGTTAGCCCTCTGTCTATGACATGTAGGACACACTGGTCAGTTTGACCAGTCAGCGGGTCTGTTGACCTGCTGATGTCATGCAGACACTCTTATGACGTCATAATTCCTTTTCTGTTAATATAAATAATTCCAGAATATGTTTTAAACTTGCAAAAATCATAGTAATTAAACCATAACTCCGATGAAAATGTTTTCTACATGAAAGTTGCTCATAAAAATCCAACGAATTCGAATACGTGGTCCTTTCATCTGTCACGTGCTCCTAGCATGCTGAACATGGAACCGTCCCCTCTCTTTCGTCTGTTCGGAAAATGCCAGACACTGGGAAAACCCATCCGGATGTTTTCCCTCTCCGTTTGCAACGTGTAGTACTGCGTTAGAGCACTCCTAGCGTAGCTTACTGCCATGTCGTGCTTTCTATTGCATTTGTATGCTTGCTATTTATTGTTTCTTCCCCCTCTTCTCTCTGGTAGACCCTGAGAACGATGTTGATGCCCTTGTGATCGACTACGTCAACGACGACACTTCTTCCTTTTCAACAGAGCTTCCAGGCAAGCAAACCCCGTTGAGCATTCCGATATTGCCCATTTCTTCCCCTCTCATTCTTGCATTAGAACTGCTACTGCTTTCTGTATAATCCTACTCTGATGCATAGTCTGTTTTTGTTACCTGCTTTCATACCTTACCTGCTTATCCTAAACTGCTTAGTTTAGGTTGGTTAGAGATCCATGAGTGACCCTCGCCTTGTCCCAGTTGCCCCGCTTTATGTTCGATGACTCAATCAACGCGATCGACATCCAGGCCCCGACACCGCACATCACCCCCACCAGTTGTACGACTCTGTAGAGTTACCATCGAGTGCCGAGGGTGGAACCTCTTACATCACTCCTGATGAGACCTCTGTAGTGTAGCTATTCATTCATGGTCATCGAGGGTGATTTCCTCCTTAACCACTTCCGATATATCTCTGTCGTGCAACCCCTCAAGTGTGAACCTCGAGGGTGGATCCTCTTACGTTCACCTTGATGATTACATCAAGTGGAATTCACCGGGGGTGATTCCTCGGGTTTTCCCCTTAATGTTTGGACACACAGATACTTGGACTTTAAAAATGTTACTAAAGACGGGTCGGCCCTGAGGGGTACCCGCGCGAGCTTATCTGCGAGTGATGTGGAGTGGGGTTGACCTGGAAGGTGCCCGCGAGATTCTTACGAGGCGTGGCCGGGCATTCGTAGCCCTTGCCGCAAGTCCTCGAGACGGGGCGATGGGGTCACATCTTTCGTGAGTCTCTGCTCGTGACCGCACTGCCAACGCACTAACGGTTTGGATATTTGATCCAAGGGGCCTCTGGCCTGATAGCACTAACCATCACGTGGGCATTGTATGGGCGTTCTGCGTCGTATGCATCAGCCGAAGCTTAATAGATGTCATGTGATTGAGCGGCGCGCACCGGGTTGGACTGGTAAGCTCCCGCCTTTTTAAGGAGGTAGCTAGGTCTGCTCACCGGCCGCCCACGCAACGTGCAGGAGTTCCCGGGGCGATGGCCCAAGACCCCTGGGGGCATAGGTTTAGTCCGGCGTGCTGACCTCTCTATTAAGCCTAGGTCGGGTTGCGGCGTATTGTTTGGCCGAGGCCAGGCATGACCCAGGAAAGTGTGTCCGGTCGGAGTTAATCGAGCGTGGTGGGTAAGTTGGTGCACCCTGCAGGGAAGAAAACATCTATCGATAGCATGTCCTATGGTAACGGACACTTGGAGTTGTATCCCGATCGATACAACTAGAACTGGATACTTGAGATGAGACATGGTTATGAGAAATGGATAGTATGGCTCTGGGATTGCTTTCTCGCAGGGAGTCGAGAAAGGATCTCTGGCCGAGGTTGATAACACTACTATTACTTTACATTATGTTGATCTGTACTCTTCTATATGCTGCATGATGCTTGAAGATGCTAGACTTCGATAGGTTAGGCTTTCCCCATCTCTTCTAGCATTCTGCAGTTTAGTCCACAGATACAACCCATTTCCTATGATACAGATGCATACTTAGTTTAGATCCGATGTAACTCTTGCGAGTACTTTGGATGAGTACTCACGGTTGCTTTGCTACCTCTTTTTCTCCCATACCCGTTTGTTGCGACCAGATGACGGATCCCAGGAGCCAAACGACACCACTGATGATTACTACTACCCCGAGGGTGCCTACTACAACGTGACGACCGCTGCTACCTCTTTTAGCACTGTGTTGGTTTTCCCCGAAGAGGAAGGGATGATGCAGCAAAGTAGGGTAAGTATTTCCCTCAGTTTTTGAGAACCAAGGTATCAATCCAATAGTAGGCTACGCGCAAGCCCCTTGTACCTGCACAAAACAAATAAATCCTCGCAACCAACGCAAATAGGGGTTGAAAATCCCGATAGGGCCACTTATGAGAGTGAGATCTAATAGATATGATAAGATAATATTTTTGGTATTTTTATGATAAAGATGCAAAGTAAAATAAAGGCAAAGTAAATAGCAAAGTAAATAACTAAGTAGTAGGAGATTAATATGATAAAGATAGACCCGAGGGCCATAGGTTTCACTAGTGGCTTCTCTCGAGAGCATAAGTATTCTACGGTGGGTGAACAAATTACTGTTGAGCAATTGGCAGAATTGAGCATAGTTATGAGAATATCTAGGTATGATCATGTATCTAGGCATCACGTCCGAGACAAGACCGACTCCTGCCTGCATCTACTACTATTACTCCACTCATCGACCGCTATCCAGCATGCATCTAGAGTATTAAGTTAAAAATAGAGTAACGCCTTAAGCAAGATAACATGATGTAGAGGGATAGACTCATGCAATATGAAGAAAACCCCATCTTGTTATCCTCGATGGCAACAATACAATACGTGCCTTGCTGCCCTTACTGTCACCGGGAAAGGACACCGCAAGATTGAACCCAAAGCTAAGCACTTCTCCCATTGCAAGAAAGATCAATCTAGTAGGCCAAACCAAACTGATAATTCGAAGGGACTTGCAAAGATAACCAATCATACATAAAAGAACTCAGAGAAGATTCAAATATTATTGATAGATAGACTTGATCATAAACCCACAATTCATCGGTCTCAACAAACACACCGCAAAAAGAAGATTACATTCGAATAGATCTCCACAAGAGAGGGGGAGAACATTGTATTCAGATCCAAAAAGAGATAAGAAGCCATCTAGCTACTAACTATGGACCCGTAGGTCTGAGGTAAACTACTCACACTTCATCAGAGGGGCTATGGTGTTGATGTAAAAGCCCTCCGTGATCGATGCCCCCTCCGGTGGAGCTCCGCAACAGGCCCCAAGATGGGATCTCATGGATACAGAAAGTTGCAGCGGTGGTGGAATTAGGGTTTTGGCTCCGTATCTGATCGTTTGGGGGTACGTGGTATATATAGGAGGAAGAAGTACGTCGGTGGAGCAACAGGGGGCCCACGAGGGTGGAGGGCGCGGCCTGGGGGGGGGGGGCGCGCCCCCTACCTCGTGGCCTCCTGTTAGTTGGCTTGACGTAGGGTCCAAGTCTCCTGAGTTGTATTCGGTGAGAAAATCACGTTCCCGAAGGTTTCATTCCGTTTGGACTCCGTTTGATATTCCTTTTCTTCGAAACCCTAAAACAGGCAAAAAACAGCAATTCTGGGCTGGGCCTCCGGTTAATAGGTTAGTCCCAAAAAATAATATAAAAGTGGAAAATAAAGCCCAATATAGTCCAAAACAGTAGATAATATAGCATGGAGCAATCAAAAATTATAGATACGTTGGATACGTATCAAGCATCTCCAAGCTTAATTCCTGCTCGTCCTCGAGTATGTAAATGATAAAAAGAATTTTTGATGCGGAAGTGCTACTTGGCATAATTTTAATGTAATTCTTCTTAATTGTGGTATGAATATTAAGATCCGAAAGATTCAAGACAAAAGTTTATATTGACATAAAAAATAATAATACTTCAAGCATACTAACAAAGCAATTATGTCTTCTCAAAATAACCATGGCCAAAGAAAGTTATCCCTACAAAATCATATAGTCTGGCTATGCTCTATCTTCACCACACAAAATATTTAAATCATGCACAACCCCGATGACAAGTCAAGCAATTGTTTCATACTCTGACATTCTCAAACTTTTTCAATCTTCACGCAATACATGAGCGTGAGCCATGGATATAGCACTATATGTGGAATAGAATGGTGGTTGTGGAGAAGACAAAAAGGGAGAAGATAGTCTCACATCAACTAGGCGTATCAACGGGCTATGGAGATGCCCATCAATAGATATCAATGTGAGTGAGTAGGGATTGCCATGCAACGGATGCACTAGAGCTATAAGTATATGAAACTCAAAAAGAAACTAAGTGGGTGTGCATCCAACTTGCTTGCTCATGAAGACCTAGGGCAATTTGAGGAACCCATCATTGGAATATACAAGCCAAGTTCTATAATGTAAAATTCCCACTAGTATATGAAAGTGATAACATGAGAGACTCTCTACTATGAAGATCATGGTGCTACTTTGAAGCACAAGTGTGGTAAGAGGATAGTAGCATTGTCATTTCTCTCTTTTTCTCTCATTTTTTTTTTCCTTTTTATTTATTTTCTCTTTTTTTGGGCCTTCCTTTTTTCTTTGGCCTTTCTCTTTTTTTATTGGGACAATGCTCTATTGAATGATGATCATCACACTTCTATCTACTTACAAGTCAATGATTACAACTCGATTCTAAAACAAAGTATGACTCTATATGGATGCCTCCGCGGTGTACGGGGATATGCAATGAATCAAGAGTGACAAGTATGAAGAAATTATGAACGGTGGCTTTGCCACAAATACTATGTCAACTACATGATCATGCTAAGCAATATGACAATGATGGAGTGTGTCATAAACAGAACGGTGGAAAGTTGCATGGCAATATATCTCGGAATGGCTATGGAAATGCCATAATAGGTAGGTATGGTGGCTGTTTTGAGGAAGGTATATGGTAGGTGTATGATACCGGTGAAAGGTGCGCGGTATTAGAGAGGCTAGCAAAGGTGGAAGGGTGAGAGTGCGTATAATCCATGGACTCAACATTAGTCATAAAGAACTCATATACTTATTGCAAAAATCTACAAGTTACCGAAGCAAAGTATTACATGCATGCTCCTAGGGGGATAGATTGGTAGGAAAATACCATCGCTCGTCCCCGACCGCCACTCATAAGGAAGACAATCAATAAATAAATCATGCTCCGACTTCATCACATAACGGTTCACCATACGTGCATGCTACGGGAATCACAAGCTTCAACACAAGTATTTCTCAAATTCACAACTACTCTACTAGCATGACTTTAATATCACCATCTCCATGTCTCAAAACAATCATCAAGCATCAAACTTATCATAGTATTCAACACACTCATAAGAGAATTTTTATTATTAATCTCGCATACCAAGCATATTAGGATTTTAAGAAAATTACCATGCTATTAAGACTCTCAAAATAATCTAAATGAAGCATGAGAGATCAATAGTTTCTATAAAACAAATCCACCACCGTGCTCTAAAATATATAAGTGAAGCACTAGAGCAAAATTATATAACTCAAAAGATATAAGCGAAGCACATAGAGTATTCTGAAAAATTCCAAATCATGTATGGCTCTCTCAAAAGATGTGTACATCAAGGATGATTGTGTTAAACTAATAATCAAAGACTCAAATCATACAAGACGCTCCAAGCAAAACACATATCATGTGGTAAATAAAAATATAGCTCCAAGTAAAGTTACCGATAGAAGTAGACGAAAGAGGGGATGCCTTCCGGGGCATCCCCAAGCTTTGGCTTTTAGGTGTCCTTAGATTATCTTGGGGGTGCCATGGGCATCCCCAAGCTTAGGCTCTTGCCACTCCTTGTTCCATAATCCATCAAATCTTTACCCAAAACTTGAAAACTTCACAACACAAAACTTAAAGTAGAAAATCTCGTGAGCTCCGTTGGCGAAAGAAAACAAAAGATCACTTCAAGGTACTGTAATGAACTCATTATTTATTTATATGGGTGTTATACTTACTGTATTCCAACTTCTCTATGGTTTATAAACTAATTTACTAGCCATAGATCCATCAAAATAAGCAAACAACACACGCAAAACAGAATCTGTCAAAAACAGAACAGTCTGTAGTAATCTGTAGCTAGCGCAAGATCTGGAACCCCAAAAATTCTAAAATAAATTGCTGGACCGGAGGAATTTATATATAAATCATCTTCATAAAGAATTAACTAAATATCACTCTCCAAATAAAAATTACAGCAGTTCTCGTGAGCGCTAAAGTTTCTGTTTTTTACAGCAAGTTCAACAAGACTTTCCCCAAGTCTTCCCAACGGTTCTACTTGGCACAAACACTAATTAAACAAAAAAACACAACCAAAACAGAGGCTAAATAATTTATTTATTACTAAGCAGGAGAAAAAAGCAAGGAATAAAAATAAAATTGGGTTGCCTCCCAACAAGCGCTATCGTTTAACGCCCCTAGCTAGGCATAACAAGCAAGAATAGATCTAGGTATTGCCATCTTTGGTAGGCAATCTGTCGTGGGTTTGTCACGGCAGATGTCCTTGTGAAGGGACTTAGTCGTGGAGCCATCGCTACGGGTTAGCTCAAAGGGGTTAAACCAAACAAGGGGACACGGGGATTTTATACTAGTTCGGCCCCTTCAAGGAAGGTAAAAGCCTACGTCTAGTTGTGATTGGTATTGCTAGGGTTTCGAAGGCCAGGGAGCGAATCCGCTTTATCTGGCTCTCGAGTTGTTGTCTCCCCCTAAACCGCAGCCGGGTCGTCCCTTTATATACATAGGTTGACGCCCGCTGGGCTACAGAGTCCCGAAGCCGGATCATAAACGTATCCGGTTCGTTCTCTATCCTTCCTATCTTATAATACAAGTTACATGACTAGGTCAGTTTACATTTACAAGCTTAACCCGCCTTTGGGACTTGGGCCTTCGTGAAGCGCCATCATCCTTGCATCTTCATGGGCTTCTAAGCTTCAAGGAGTTAACCCGGCTACACAAGGCCGGTTTACATCCAGTAGTAATATCCCCAACATTAGGCCCCAGATTGGTTTGAACTTGTTCATGTCAATCTTCTACACTTAGAAAAATTCCTCCCTCATCATCTTCACTTTGATCTTGTAAACCGCCGTGACGTCATATTTCCAGATTATGATAAACCACCCTGACGTCATCCATCCGTTGATGTCGAAGATTACCTTCATTTAATGTGTATTCAGTCACCGAGGTGACACCTTTGTTAACTTATCCATTTTTTGGCCTCCTCGATTCCCGCACTTGCCGTTTTATCGCTTCGCCTTATAAATAGGGGCAGAGGACCCCTTTCTTTTCTTTCCGCTACCCATTCATCTCTTCTTCTTCCTCTCGACAACCTCGCACTCGAGCGCCGCCGTCATCTTCGAACCTCGCCTCTGCTTCGCCGTCAACCGCTGCATCAACCTGTTCGCACCAGAGTTCCACAATGCCCTTCCGCTGCTTCCGCGGTCGCAGTAAGTCCTTTCCCCCTTCTTTCCTAGATCCATTAGGGTTTCCTCGCTGTTCTTGAGGTTCATCAGAGCTTTTAGTGCTGTTCTTCCTTGGCCCATAGATGAATGCTTCACACTTACCGTATCCCTTGCCGTGGCTAATCTTCTGTTACCACCATAAATCCTTATGCGCAAAAGCTGATGTAGTCCTTCATAAACTGTTTCGGGTTTTACCCTTTTTAGGTCGAAATATTTTGCTTTTCTGTCTTACCTTAGATCCGAAATTTTCATATGTCTCTGTGAAATCAGTTTCTCCTCACGCCAACATAGGCGGTTTAACCTTGTATAAGCAATCTATACCATTAGCCCTCTGCTAAACCGGAGGAGCCTTTTACCTTCATAGTTATACTCCGGTTTAATAGTGTCTGAGTACCCCTGTCGTGGTACTACCTTTTATGCATTATTGCATTGATCTCCGGTTTATGCCATGTCCCCTATCAGGGCATATTTTACTCCCTTGCATCTTGTATGTTATCCTATGTGATTTATAAACCGGCCCTTTGTTTCCAGCTCATTTTTTCCATGATGGCCAAGCAATTCACCGCTTGCAACTGGGCTCGTTCCCGGGTCACAGAGGAACAATTAAGTGATATGGTCAACATTGGCACTTTGGCTAAGAAAACTGAAATCAAATGGCGAGTTCCAGGAATAGAAAATCCTCCAACCCCAAGGCAGGGTGAGGTGGTTGTCTTTGTTGACCACATAGGCCGTGGCTTCAAACCACCAGGGTCAAAGTTTTATTGAGATGTGCTTGCTAGCTTCCAACTTCATCCTCAAGATATTGGTCCCAACTCGGTCTCCAATTTATGCAACTTCCAGGTCTTCTGTGAAGTATATTTACAAGAAGAACCAACCGCCGAGCTGTTCCGGGACTTCTTTCATTTAAACCGGCGCACATAATTTGTAAATGGCCCTAACACTGAGCTTGAGGGTGACTCAATTCAAAAGCGGAAAGAGGTTGAATTTCCTCATGCCAAATTGCACATCCATCCAAAGGAATGGAACCAAACTTGGTTTTATTGCAGAGATACATCCCCTGAAGATGAAAATCCCCTCCCCGGATTTTGTGATCACAGACTATCCAACACCCATCCAATGCCACAACGCCTGAGCTCTTCAGAAAGGGCGAAATATGCCCCTCAACTTGCCAAACTCCGGGCCTTTATGGCGAACGGTTTAACAGGCGTGGACTTTGTGCACTGTTGGATATCCTGGAGTATCTTGCCACTAAGCCGGCGTTCCGGTTTAATGTGTGAGTATACCGGTGAGGTTGACGATCCTCAATGCCATTGCAACCTTCAATTATCTGAGGAAGAAGTCACTGAAGCTGTAAATAAGATTCTGAATGAATCGGAACTGGTCTGTAGTCAAACCGGTCTGAGTCCCTTCTATGCCAAGAACAAACCGCCTGCTGTAAGCATTATACTTCCTTTTCATCTCTAATATTTTTAGCTTATGCAACCTTTAATCCTTCTTCTGTGTATGTAGGGTGATGACCCCTTCTGGAAACGGAAAACCGTAGAGAAAGCGGCAAAGCCGACTGGGGATAAAGTGGTCAAGCCATCCCGCCCCAAAACCAAAGCCGTAAAACGGACGTCAAAACGGAAAATGGCTGACCGGATCAACATGGAGCTTGATGATGATACTGATGATCCAGAAGTTGAGGTAGAACTTGACTCACTTGGCTCTCTTTTCATGCATCTCATTAACAATGATCTTCCTCAGGAGGACGCAGAAGCTAGTCAAGCTGATGATGTAGAGGTAATTACCCTTTCCTCCGGTTCAGACTCTATGCCAACACAAAAAACTCGCCAAGCAGTCCGAAAAGTAAGCTTTTCTCATCCTCTTGCTTACTTGGATCCAACATTTATTTTTAAGACTCAACAACATGAATCTCGCTGGACAACCCGGCATAGTGGCCAGCAGGTCACTTCAGCCGGTTTACCTGATACCCCGGTTCGGAAGCGCCGGTCTGAGGTCTCTCCTACTTCTGACCATTCTTACCCCAAGGCAGGTTATTTCAGACAGCCTCTTAATCCGTTCGATTCAAATTATCAGGTGACACCTCCTTCATCTTCTGGTGAATCGACAGCAACTCAACTCCCCCCTTTGAAAACTATGGCTGGGGAAGTTGTAAAAACCTTTCCTTTCAATGCGTCATAAATCCTTTGAATAGGATGTTAATCCTCTTTTATCCTGTTTGCAGGGCCAAAGCCAGACCCAGCAAGAAAGCTCGGGTCACCAATCCGCCCGAAAACCCGGTCGCCGAAGAAGAAGAACCAAGAGGTGAACCGAAACAAACTTGTGAACCTGAAGGTCCTCATCATAAAGCTACTTCTAATGACCCGCCCCTTGAAGGCCAAAATACTGATGAGCCCACAAACGCTGAGCCTGCCGCGCCCGATGCTGAACCGGCAGAACCAAACTGGGCTAGTCCGGTGAAAGATGCTGAAATTCCAATATCACCAACCAAAAACACTGAAGGCCAAGGAGACGATGTGATTATTACTGGAATGGGCCATAACTCTCCTAGCCATCCCGTCATTTTGGCTCAACACAGTGCCAAAGAAGAGCAAGCTGCCAGGGAAAAAAGGCAAATGGAGCAGTGATTTATCAAGCTATGCTCATCTTAACGCTGATGAGCTTCACTCTGGCTTCTTGAACCGTCTGCACTCAAACCGGGATTATGAAGCCGACTTGGTGAACTTGATGAAAGAGCGATATGAGGTAAATTCCTCTCCCTTTGTTTATTGATTTATAGCTGAAATACTATCCCAAGTAGCCCCCAAGGGCCGTTTTATGATTATTAATCATAAACCGGGTCTTTGTAACACCTTAAGTTTCTCATCATTGATCCTTGCAATGGCAGGTCTCTAATAAGAGATAAGACTCATCTTGAAATAATTAGATTACTTTCTGCAGCATAGCCCCCAAAGGCCGGTTTAACTTGGCAAGTTATCCGGGTTTTAATCCACACATCCGTTTTAGAACAGACGCACATTAGCCCCCAAGTGTCAAGGACAATGCTTGCATTGTTTGGGAGACTTGTATAAAATGTAGTACTTTAGAGCAAATAGGCATTAGCCCCCAAGTATGAAGTGCATAACTTGTTATACGCTTTGTACTTAGCACATATATATGATGTTTGTTTTAATATACCTTCGTCGTTGCAGGCTGAACTGAGAAGCAAAGATGCCCGAAATTCCGACTTGCAAGAGAATGTGAAGTCACAACAAGCCGAGGCTGAAAAAGCCAAAGAGGAGCTGACCCAGGCCCTGGCCGTGATGGAAAAGCTGAAAGAATCTTTCAACAAAGATCGTGCTGACTGGGAAACCGAGAAATCCGGTTTAACCAAAAGAGCTGTAGACGCCGAGGCAGCCCTGAAGCCAGTGGTAGATGAACTAGCCGGTTTGAAACGTCAAATAAATGCTATGACCTCTGCTATCTTTGGTAAGTGCCTGCTTATGTGTGTTGCGCAAGTCAATGAACCTTATAACTGACCAAAATGTTGATAAAATCTTTGGCAGGCACTCGGATCGCTCATCTTGGTACAGATATGCGGATGAAACTCAAAGCGGCATACACATTGGTTGAACAGCTATACTCTGGGTCTCAGCGGGCTATTTGCACGGCAGCTTATAACAAACCGGCCCCAACTTTGATTAAAGAAACTCTTGAGAAGTTGGCCATGTTACCAGCCCGTATCGCCGAGTTGAAGAAAGCAGCTGCCAGAGCCGGAGCTTTAACTGCACTTATTCGAGCCAAAGCCTGGATTCCAGACCTTGAAGCGGAGGATATTATTAAAGGATACCCAGGTGTAAAGGAAGACGTTTCAAACTTCGATAATGATGACCTCCGGTGGCTGACCAAACAGATGCGGCCAGCAGCCAGCAAGTTGGCCGATGATACCGTTTTGTCCCATTTTCAACCGTTTTATGATGCGGAGGGGAAAAGACAGCCGGCCGACATCCATGAAGTTGAAGAACTTGTGCCTCCGATTCGTAAGCACACTTATGCTCCTGATATTAACCCCTCCAATCCTATTCATGAAGAAGCAGTGTTTCAAGCCTTAACTGGAATAGATTGGTCAACGGTGGATTTCCAGCGTCTGGGGAGGGATGAAGAAGTGCCCACACCAACTGACCCTCAACCATCAAACCATCCAGACGAAGCATCCTAAACCGGTCGCCGGTTTACTGGCCACCGTGTGCCGATCTTGTGAAAAACAATTATGCCATTGGAGCCGCTTTGAAGGCTTCTTGTAATAGGATAGCCAAAACTCCGTTATTTGCCATGCCATCGAGCATGTTTTGTAATGCCTCATGACAACTTGTGCCACCCTTTGGGATATATTTATGCATAACCCATGATGAATTGTGTTCCTGGGTTCAACAACTTAAAATTATCTAGCCGCTAGACGGGTCATGATGTCCAAGAAGTGTATAATACTTAGATGAATAATCAAGTGTTTGTACAAAAAGCAATGTACCTACCTCATTGGCTGACCAACAGTGTATACGGCAAATGCGTTAATGCCAATCCGGATGTTGATAACCCCATTTTTGTAATGCCGGCCTATATATTAAACCGGACCGAGATAACTACCGGGTTTTCTTTATAACACTGGTGATTTAGTCAAACCAGACCGGGTCAATAAACACTGGTTTACAACTGATCATGTGCCGACAACCTTATAGTTGAAAAGCAAACCGAGTCAAGGACGCTGGTTTATCAAAAAATACTTATGAACTTCAACAAATAAAACTTAAAAAGGAAAATATGCAAGGCTTTTTACGAGCTGCCAGGCTCCAAATCGAGGCTTTTCATGGGCTGCCAGGCCACTGAGTTAAACCATTTAACAAAGACTTTTAAGATGGGCCTCCAATTAACCAATCATTGTTTTAACTTTGACAAGTTCAGGGTCTATAAAAGATTGACATGTCAAACGTTCGATGGGTCATACCAGGATTACCTGGACAGGAGTGGCTTACTTGATGAAGGCAGGTTAACCCAGGGTTTTAGGTGAATACACCAGGCTTCCAAGCCGTGGCTTGATAGCCAATTACAAGGGTCCTTTCAAACTCTTTGTTGCTTTGCAAAAAGAGCCCCCAAGTAACTTTGTGAGCTGTGCTCAGTGTGTGCCCATGTTTGAGTCTGTGCTTTGTGCAACACTCTCTTTGGCTCCACATATTTTTCTTTTGTGGCTTAAATGCCTATCAAAAGGTGTAGCTATGGTGTGATAACAACCAAGCCCCCTAGTGATATCCCTTCGTGGTTTCAAAACCTATCAAGAGGTGTAGCTGTAGTTCAAATATGACCAAGCCCCCTAGTGATTTTCTTTATACCCGTGCAACTGCTGAGACCGGATTAAAAAATTCTGCCTTGCCAGTAAACTCGTATAACATACACAAGATGTAAAAAGAACAGATACCCCGCTTAATCAAAGGCTCCGGTTTATTATATAATATATACACTGTCATAAATATGTACATATGAGGAGCCTATAGCTTCAAGTATAGTAAGGCCGAAGGAGAGCTATGTTCCATGGCCGCTTGGTCTACTCCTCCGATTGACGTGAGTCTTGATGCTCTCGAACATCAATGAGGTAGTAAGATCCGTTGTGCAGATTTTTACTGACCACAAAGGGTCCTTCCCAAGGCGGGGATAACTTGTGCATATCAGTCTGATCCTGGATGAGCCGGAGCACCAAGTCGCCTTCTTGAAAGGTTCTAGTTTTAACCCGGCAGCTGTGATAACGTCGGAGATCTTGTTGATAAATCACTGATCGTGCTGCTGCCAGATCATGCTCTTCATCCAATAGGTCCAGAGAATCTTGACATGCCTTCTCATTATCAGCTTCAACATAAGCTATCACACGGGGCGAGTCGTGACGAATGTCACTAGGAAGAACTGCCTCCGCTCCATAGACCATGAAGAAAGGTGTGTAACCCGTAGACCTATTGGGTGTGGTGTTGATGCTCCATAACATAGAAGGTAGCTCCTCAACCCAACAACCCGGCGTCCGCTTTAAGGGAACCATAAGCCTGGGTTTGATACCTCGTAGAATTTCCTGATTTGCCCTCTTTGCTTGACCATTAGACTGGGGGTGAGCCACCGATGCTAGATCAAGCCGGATGTGCTCACGTTGACAAAATTCTTCCATCTCCCCTTTTGACAGGTTAGTACCATTATCAGTTATAATGCTGTGTGGAAAGCCAAACCGGAATATCACCTTTTTGATGAATTGAACCGCTGTGGCTGCATCACACTTGCTGACTGGCTCTGCCTCCACCCATTTGGTGAATTTATCAACTGCTACTAACAGATGGGTCTTTTTGTCCTTGGATCGTTTGAAGGGTCCAACCATATCAAGCCCCCAAGTCGCAAACGGCCATGTAATTGGAATCATCCGCAACTCCTGAGCCGGAATGTGTGCACGGCGGGCAAATTTTTGACACCCGTCACATCTCTTGACTAAATCTTCCGCATCAGCATGTGCCGTCAACCAGTAAAAACCATGGCGAAAAGCTTTAGCAACCAAAGGCTTTGAACCGGTGTGGTGACCGCAGTCCCCTTCATGGATTTCTCTCAAAATCTCACAACCTTCTTGAGGAGAAACACAACGCTGAATTGCTCCTAAAACACTGTAGCAATGTAACTCCTTGTTGAGTATGGTCATGGACTTAGAACGCCGGATTATCTGTCGGGCCAACGTTTCATCGTCTGGTAACTCGCCGCAGTTCATGTAAGCCAGATAGGGGATTGTCCAATCCGGTATGGCATGCAGAGCGGCCACCAACTGAGCCTCTGGATCAGGAATAGCGAAATCTTCTTCGGTTGGCACCTTGACTGACGGATTATGCAACACATCAATAAAGACATTGGGCGGGACCGGTTTACGTTGGGAACCAAGACGACTTAAAGCGTCCACTGCTTCATTCTTCCGCTGGTCTATATGGTCCACCTGATAACCCTTAAAGTGACCAGCCACTGTGTCCACCTCTCGCCGATATGCAGCCATGAGTGGGTCCTTAGAATCCCAGGTGCCAGACACCTGCTGAGCCACTAGATCTGAATCGCCAAAGCACTTAACCCGGCTTAAATTCATCTCCTTAGCCATCCGAAGACCGTGGAGCAAAGCCTCATATTCAGCTGCATTGTTAGTACAAGGGAACAATAAACGGAGGACATAACAAAACTTGTCACCTCGTGGGGAAGTTAGTATGACTCCAGCCCCCGAGCCCTCCAACTGTCTGGACCCATCAAAATGAATAGTCCAATATGTATTATCTGGTTTCTCTTCAGGTGCCTGTAACTTTGTCCAATCATTGATGAAGTCCACGAGTGCCTGGGATTTGATCGACGTGCGGGGTATATATTTGAGCCCATGAGGTCCGAGCTCAATAGCCCACTTGGCAATCCGGCCAGTAGCTTCTCTGTTTTGAACGATATCGCCCAAAGGAGCCGAACTGACCACTGTGATGGGATGGACCTGAAAATAATGTTAAGCTTCCGGCTTGCCATAAACACTCCATACACCAGCTTCTGCCAATGCGGATACCTCTGCTTTGACTCAATGAGCACCTCGCTGATATAATAAACCGGTCGTTGAACCGGATATTCCTTGCCAAGCTCCTTGCGCTCTACCACAATGGCTACGCTAATAGCCCGGGCATTAGCAGCCACATATAGTAATAGCGGCTCTTTATCAATCGGTGCTGCAAGCACGGGCGGTTCAACTAGCTGCCTCTTCAGATCCTCGAACGCTTTATCAGCTGCCTCGCTCCAGACAAAGTTATCTATTTTCTTGAGCGTCTGATATAAGGGGATGGCCTTCTCTCCAAGGCGACTGATAAACCGGCTCAAGGCTGTAATCCGGTCGGCCAGACGTTGAACATCATTGATACACGCCGGTTTAGCCAAGGATGTAATTGCTGCAATCTTTTTCGGATTAGCCTCAATGCCTCTGTTTGACACCAGAAAACCCAAGAGCTTGCCTGCCGGGACACCAAAGACACACTTCTCCGGATTGAGCATCATCTTGTAAACCCGGAGATTGTCAAAGGTTTCTCTCAAATCATCTATCAATGTCTCCTCCTTTCTGGACTTTACCACAATATCATCCACATATGCATGAACATTGCGCCCAATTTGCTTATGAAGGCAATTCTGAACACATCGTTGGTAAGTTGCCTGGGCACTCTTGAGTCCAAAAGGCATGGAAACATAGCAGAAGGCTCCAAAGGGAGTTATGAAAGCTGTCTTCTCCTGGTCCTTAATTGCCATCTTGATCTGATGATAACCAGAATACGCATCCAGAAAACACAAACGGTCACAACCTGCCGTCGCATCAATTATCTGATCAATGCGAGGGAGAGCAAAGGCGTCTGCTGGGCAAGCTTTGTTTAAATCTGTGTAATCCACACACATACGCCAAGTGCCGTTTTTCTTAAGAACCAGCACCGGATTAGCCAACCACTCTGGATGAAAGACCTCTACAATAAACCCTGCGGCCAAGAGACGGGCTACCTCTTCACCAATAGCCTTACGCCTGTCTTCATTGAAGCGGCGGAGAAACTGCCGGACCGGTTTAAACTTAGGATCAATGTTAAGTGTGTGCTCAGCGAGTTCCCTCGGTACACCTGGCATGTCAGAAGGTTTCCATGCAAAGATGTCCTGATTCTCACGGATGAACTCGATGAGCGCGCTTTCCTATTTGGGATCCAGGTTAGCGCTGATGCTAAACTGTTTGGATGAATCGCCAGGAACAAAGTCAACCATCTTAGTATCTGTGGCCGATTTAAACTTCAATGCCGAATCGTGTTCCGTAGTTGGCTTTTTCAAAGAAGTCATGTCTGCCGGATCAACTTACTCCTTATAGAATTTCAGCTCCTCCGTGGCACAAACTGACTCAGCATAAGCCGCATCACCTTCCTCACATTCCGAAGCAATCTTTCTGCTTCCATGTACTATGATGGTCCCCTTGTGACCTGGCATTTTAAGCTGTAAATAAACATAGCATGGCCTTGCCATGAATTTAGCATAAGCCGGCCGCCCAAACAAGGCGTGGTACGGACTTTTGATTTTTACCACCTCAAACATCAATGTTTCTGACCTTGAATCATAATCATCTCCAAAAGCCACTTCTAAGGCTATCTTGCATCCTATGTAGACTTACCAGGTACCACGCCATGAAAAACGGTATTTGATGGTTTAAGATTCTTATCTGTCAACCCCATACGACGGAATGTGTCATAATACAGAATGTTGATACTGCTTCCACCATCCATGAGCACTTTAGTAAACTTGTATCCCCCGACTTGCGGGGCTACCACCAGGGCCAAGTGACCCAGATTATCAACCCGAGGTGGGTGATCCTCCCTACTCCACAAAATGGGTTTCTTAGACCAGCGTAAATACTGAGGCACTGCCGGTTCAACAGAGTTTACTGCCCTTTTGTGAAGTTTCTGATCACGCTTACACAAACTAGTGGTGAAAACATGATATTTCCCGCTATTTAGCTTCTTGGGATTGCTCTGGTAACCCGACTGCTACTGTTGCTGCTGATTCCCCTGATGGTTGTAGCCTCCCTGGTTGCTTTGGTGCCCTTGATTGATGTGTCCGGTTTGGTTGCCTTGAAACCCTGAACCGGAACCACCACCTCCGTAACCCGACCCGTGGAAACCACCTCCTGAACCGCTGGGCGGGCCATTATCATACTGGAACATATTGGAATTCTTGAAATCCCGCATGATATAACAGTCCTTCCAAAGATGCGATGCTGGCTTCTCCTTTTATCCATGCTTTGGACAGGGCTAATTTAACAGGCGCTCCAAATTGGGGCCTGAACCTCCTCCCCTCTTGGGCTGCTTGCCCTTACGGCGCTGTCCATTCTCCTGAGCATTGGTGTTAGCAACAAAGTCAAAGCTTCTGTCAGCCTTGCGCTTACCGCTGTTCCCATGGCCTGCCGGATTAGGCTGCTGACCCTTGGCATTGCCGTTCTTTTTCCCTTTCTCCGGTTTGTCTTCCTCTGAATCCGGGTCCTTGGTATTATCTGAATCGGCGTACTTAACCAAAGCGGCCATGAGCGTTGACATATCGTTGCAATGACGTTTGAGCCTTCCCAATTTCTGTTTGAGAGGCTTGAAACGGCAATTTCCCTCTAATGTTAACACTGCGGTGTCTGCATTGATATGATCTGATGAGTGCAAAATCACTGAGACCCGTTTAACCCAATGGGTCGTGGACTCCCCTTCCTCTTGGACACAAGCGGCCAGATCCACGATTGACATTGGCTGCTTACACGTATCTTTGAAATTCTGGATAAACCGGTGCTTCAATTCGGCCCATGAGCCGACAGAGTTAGTTGGCAAGCTCTTCAACCAAGTACGAGTTGTTCCTTCCAACATCATGGTGAAATATTTAGCACACACTGCCTCATCCACATCTAACATCTCCATTGCCATCTCATAGCTCTCCACCCACGCCTCTGGTTGCAAATCGGCGGTGTAATTTGGTACCTTATGAGGTCCCTTGAAGTCCTTGGGTAGTCTCACATTACGCAAAGCGGGGGTGAGACACGGCACCCCTAAGGAACTGAACACCACACCTGGCTCTACTAAAGCCGTAGGGTGAACCGGAGTATGTTGTCGTGCTCTGTGTCGAGCTGCTAACTCGGCCTCTCGACGTGCGCAGCCGTGGTCCACAACATCCTGCGCATTAGTGCCTCCCCCTGCCGGGTTGTTTCCTCGCGGTGAATTTTGGCGATGTGCACTGCTGGACACAGCCGGTTCGTCCTCCACATGTCTGCTATAGCTTCGGCTTGGACGGGGAGTGGAATGAATCCTCTCACGACTGTGTGAATATGCCTGCTGTTGATTTAGCGCTGTTTGAAGGAGGTCCCTGGCCCGACGTGCTTCCACCGCAACTGGTGACTCGCCATCGGTTGGGAGGGCTGCCAGGTGTGAAGCGGCGGCCACAATATTGTCCAACGGGTTGGAATAATTCCCGGGAGGTGTTGGTACATATTGTGGCACAACGTTGTTCTGGCGAGGCGGGTCCATCGTGCGCGGTTGAACCAGCGCTCCTGTTCCTGGTGCCTCCGCCCGGTTTAGTACGGGTTGGTTACCAGCTCCTGCTCCTGGTGTGTTGAAGAGATTCTGCGGCTCATAAACTGATGGGAGACGCAATCGGTACCTTCTTCTCATGACTTCCTCTGAAGCATTCTGATCCAGCCTAATCCGGTAGGCCTGTGCTTCCAATTCAGCCCGCTCTATAGCCATCCTAGCGTTCTCTGTCGCCAGGTCCGCTTTAGCCTGAGCTATCTGATCTTTCACTTTTGCAATCTCCGCATTGTGCTGATCCCTGGCTGCTACATCCACCTCTGCGGCCATCAACGTTGCCAAAGCGTCAAACAAATCAGACATGACTTGGGCTGGAGGCGGCGCAGAGCTTCCTGCCCTTGCCGGTGTAGCCGTTGTTGAATCGAAGAGCATTGCTGCGGCGGTCGATGAATGAGGCGCTGATTGTGTGCCGGCCATGAAGATGGCGGCCCAGTTTGGCAGATCAGGGGAATCCAGAATACTGTTGCCCTCGGATCCTCCATCAATCCGGCCGTCCTGCAACTGATAAAGTGATTCAGTCTCTCCAGAAGACTCGTCATCAGAACAGACCACGGTCTCTCCATCAGACACCGGCCCGTCCTCGTATCTCAATCCATGGATGACACCTACGAAAACATGCCTTGCCTCGGGCTGAACCGGCAAAGAACTTGCACGCCGAGACATTTCGGCGATGTCGGTGCAGATGTCCGGCTCAGGGGCCGGTTCGCCGATCTTGCCGATGAATACGTGAATCCCACCGAAGGGGACCCGGTACCCGTACTCGATTGAATCGGCCTCGGGACCCCATCCTGCATTGTCGATGTAGAGCTTGCCGCGACGACTCTTCGTCATCCGGCCCATAGCGTATCCCTTAAGTCCATCGAAGCTGCCCTTCAAGAACTCGAAACCATCGTGCAATGGCCCCACGGTGGGCGGCAACTATCGTGGGTTTGTCACGACAGATGTCCTTGTGAAGGGACTTAGTCGTGAAGCCATCGCTACGGGTTAGCTCAAAGGGGTTAAACCGGACAAGGGGACACGGGGATTTTATACTAGTTCGGCCCCTTCAAGGAAGGTAAAAGCCTACGTCTAGTTGTGTTTGGTATTGCTAGGGTTTCGAAGGCCAGGGAGCGAATCCGCTTTTTCTGGCTCTTGAGTTGTTTTCTCCCCCTAAACCGCAGTCGGGTCGTCCCTTTATATACATAGGTTGACGCCCGCCGGGTTACAGAGTCCCGAAGCTGAATCATAAACGTATCCGGTTCGTTCACTATCCTTCCTATCTTATAATACAAGTTACATGACTAGGTCGGTTTACATTTGCAGGCTTTAACCCGCCTTTGGGCCTTGGGCCTTCGTGAAGCATCATCATCCTTGCATCTTCATGGGCTTCTAAGCTTCAAGGAGTTAACCCGGCTACACAAGGCCGGTTTACATCCAGTAGTAATATCCCCAACACAATCCATAAGTGGCTCTCATAATAGATTCATAAGGTAATTTAATTTTCTTTCTAGGAAAGTGTTCCACGCCTTTCCTTAACGGAAATTGGAATCTAATATTTCCTTCCTTCATATCAATAATTGCACCAATCGTTCTAAGGAAAGGTCTACCAAGAATAATAGGACATGAAGGATTGCAATCTATGTCAAGAACAATAAAATCTACGGGCACATAATTCCTATTTGCAACAATAAGAACATCATTAATTCTTCCCATAGGTTTCTTAATAGTGGAATCCGCAAGGTGCAAGTTTAGAGAGCAATCATTAAAATCACGGAAACCTAACAAATCACACAAAGTCTTTGGAATCGTGAAAACACTAGCACCCAAATCACATAAAGCATAGCATTCATGATCTTTAATTTTAATTTTAATAGTTGGTTCCCACTCATAATAAAGTTTTCTAGGGATAGAAACTTCCAATTCAAGTTTTTCTTCATAAGATTGCATCAAGGCATCAACGATATGTTTAGTAAACGCTTTATTTTGACTATAAGCATGAGGAGAATTTAGCACGGATTGCAACAAGGAAATACAATCAATCAAAGAGAAATTTTCATAGTTAAATTCCTTGAAATCCATAATAGTGGGTTTAGCAACATCTAGGGTTTTAATTTCTTCAATCTCACTTATATCAAATTTAGCATCAAGATCAAAAGATTTAGAATTGTTGGAACGCCTTCTAGGTAAAGGTGGATCATATTCAGTCCCATCATTATCAAGATTCATATTGCAAAAAAAGATTTAATAGGGGACACTTCAATAACTTTTAGATCTTCATCATTATTTTCATAGGAACTAGAAGAACACGCTTTTATAAAGGCATCTTTCTTAGCACGCATCCTAGTGGTTCTTTCTTTGCACTCGTCAATGGAAATTCTCATGGCTTTGAGAGACTCATTGATATCATGCTTAGGTGGAATAGATCTAAGTTTCAAAGAATCAACATCAAGAGCAATTCTATCAGCGTTCCTAGCCAAATCATCAATCTTAAGCAATTTTTCTTCAATCATAGCATTAAAATTATTTTGCAAAGTAATAAATTCTTTAATATTAGAATCAAAATCAGAGGGCATCTTATTATAATTTCCATAAGAATTGTTGTAGCAATTACCATAATTATTAGAGGGATTACTAGGATAAGGCCTAGGATTGAAATTTCCTCTATATGCGTTGTTACCAAAATTGTTCCTACCAACAAAATTCACATCCATAGATTCATTATTATTCTCAATCAAAGTAGACAAGGGCATATCATTAGGATCAGAAGAAACACTCTTATTAGCAAATAATTTCATAAGTTCATCCATCTTTCCACTCAAAACATTTATTTCTTCTATCGCATGCACCTTTTTATTAGTAGATATTTCATTATGCCATTGAGAATAATTAACCATAATATTATCTAGGAGTTTAGTAGCCTCTCCTAAGGTGATTTACATAAAAGTGCCTCCCGCGGCCGAATCCAAAAGATTTCTAGAAGCAAAATTCAATCCGGCATAAAAAATTTGTATTATCATCCACAAATTTAAACCATGAGTAGGGCAATTACATATCATTAATTTCATTATCTCCCAAGCTTGTGCAACATGTTCATGATCAAGTTGTTTAAAGTTCATAATATCATTTCTAAGAGAGATGATTTTAGCAGGAGGAAAATACTTAGAGATAAAAGCATCTTTGCACTTGTTCCATGAATCAATACTATTTTTAGGCAAAGACGAAAACCAAGTTTAGCATGATCTCTAAGCGAAAAAGGAAATAGCTTCAATTTAACAATATCATTATCCACATCTTTCTTCTTTTGCATGTTACACAAATCAACGAAGCTATTTAGATGGGTAGCGGCATCTTCACTAGGAAGGCCGGAGAATGGATCTTTCATGACAAGATTCAGCAAAGCAGTATTAATTTCACAAGATTCAGCATCGGTAAGAGGAGCAATCGGAGTGCTAATAAAATCATTGTTGTTGGTATTGGTGAAGTCACACAATTTATTATTATCTTGAGCCATCGCGATAAGCAAGCAAACTAACACACAAGCAAACAAAAAGCAAGCGGACAAAAAGAGGCAAATAGAGGGAGGATAGAGAGAGAGAGGGCAAATAAAACGGCAAGGGTGAATTGGGGGGAGAGGAAAATGAGAGGCAAATGGAAAATAATGTAATGCGGGAGATAAGGGTATGTGATGGGTACTTGGTATGTTGACTTTTGCATAGACCTCCCCGAAAATGGCGCCAGAAATCCTTCTTGCTACCTCTTTTAGCACTGCGTTGGTTTTCCCCGAAGAGGAAGGGATGATGCAGCAAAGTAGCGTAAGTATTTCCCTCAGTTTTTGACAACCAAGGTATCAATCCAGTAGGAGGCTACGCGCAAGTCCCTCGTACCTGCACAAAACAAATAAATCCTCTCAACCAACGCAAATAGGGGTTGTCAATCCCTATAGGGCCACTTACGAGAGTGAGATCTGATAGATATGATAAGATAATATTTTTGGTATTTTT
The DNA here is from genome assembly GCF_003073215.2 of Triticum urartu. NCBI lineage: Eukaryota > Viridiplantae > Streptophyta > Magnoliopsida > Poales > Poaceae > Triticum > Triticum urartu. Next base: position 472,489,003 of record NC_053028.1, read on the forward strand.
ATGGTAAAGATGCAAAGTGAAATAAAGGCAAAGTAAATAGCAAAGTAAATAACTAAGTAGTAGGAGATTAATATGATAAAGATAGACCTGGGGGACATAGGTTTCACTAGTGGCTTCTCTTGAGAGCATAAGTATTCTACGGTGGGTGAACAAATTACTATTGAGCAATTGACAGAATTGAGCATAGTTATGAGAATATCTAGGTATGATCATGTATCTAGGCATCACGTCCGAGACAAGTAGACCAACTCCTGCCTGCATCTACTACTATTACTCCACTCATCGACCGCTATCCAGCATGCATCTAGAGTATTAAGTTAAAAATAGAGTAACGCCTTAAGCAAGATGACATGATGTAGAGGGATAGACTCATGCAATATGAAGAAAACCCCATCTTGTTATCCTCGATGGCAACAATACAATACGTGCCTTGCTGCCCTTACTGTCACCGGGAAAGGACACCGCAAGATTGAACCCAAAGCTAAGCACTTCTCCCATTGCAAGAAAGATCAATCTAGTAGGCCAAACCAAACTGATAATTCGAAGAGACTTGCAAAGATAACCAATCATACATAAAAGAATTCAGAGAAGATTCAAATATTATTCATAGATAGACTTGATCATAAACCCACAATTCATCGGTCTCAACAAACACACCGCAAAAAGAAGATTACATCGAATAGATCTCCACAAGAGAGGGGGAGAACATTGTATTGAGATCCAAAAAGAGAGAAGAAGCCATCTAGCTACTAACTATAGACCCGTAGGTCTGAAGTAAACTACTCACACTTCATCGGAGAGGCTATGGTGTTGATGTAGAAGCCCTCCATGATCGATGCCCCCTCCGATGGAGCTCCGGAATAGGCCCCAAGATGGGATCTCGTGGATACAGAAAGTTACGGCGGTGGAATTAGGGTTTTGGCTCCTCATCTGATCGTTTGGGGGTATGTGGGTATATATAGGAGGAAGAAGTACATCGGTGGAGCAACAGGGGCCCCGCGAGGGTGGAGGGGGCGCGCGGGGGGGGGGGGGCAGGCGCGCCCCCCTACCTTGTGGCCTCCTGTTAGTTGGCTTGACGTAGGGTCCAAGTCTCCTGAGTTGTATTCAGTGAGAAAATCACGTTCCCGAAGGTTTCATTCCGTTTGGACTCCGTTTGATATTCCTTTTCTTCGAAACCCTAAAACAGGCAAAAAACATCAATTCTGGGCTGGGCCTCCGGTTAATAGGTTAGTCCCAAAAATAATATAAAAGTGGGTAATAAAGCCCAATAATGTCCAAAATAGTAGATAATATAGCATGGAGCAATCAAAAATTATAGATACGTTGGAGACGTATTAGCCGCTGACGACTTGGAGTAGTTAGGAGTATCCCAGGCAGGAGGCCTTGCCTCTTCGATCGTGTTGCTTTGTGCTAGCCTTCTTAAGGCAAACTTGTTTAACTTATGTCTGTACTCAGATATTGTTGCTTCCGCTAACTCTTGTGTATTCGAGCTTATGTATTCAAGCCCTCGAAGCCCCTGGCTTGTAATATAAAGCTTGTATTAATTTAAGTTGTGTCTAGAGTTGTGTTGTGATATCTTCCCGTGAGTCCTTGATCTTGATCGTACACATTTGCGTGTATGATTAGTGTATGATTGAATCGAGGGCGTCACAAGTTGGTATCAGAGCCGACTGCCTGTAGGTAGCCCCCTTTCCAATTCCTTGGCCGAAGTTGAGTCTAGTCACTAAAAAACTTTTACTAACATTGGCTGTGTGTCTTACGGGCCCACGTCGCCATTGGGTGGTATTAGGATCTTTTATTCCTCTTCTATACTCTGGGACTCTGATCTCTTTTCTATTCGGATTAAAATGGTTTTACTAACTCTAACATTAGGATCCCGTGACCACATTCACCCCAAAGCTGGATAAGCCATAGTTTTCCTTAGAATAGTATTCTGGATAGTACACACACTGTAGTGATGACTACTATGTGGTATCCAACATACCTCTTTCATTATGCATGTTTCATCATGAATGATACTTGTCTTTGCAAATGCTCAATGCTGAACTACCCCCTGTTACATGTTAGCAGGATGGTTAGACCCGCTGGTCGTGGCCATGGTGCCAACGATCCACCACCTCCCGAATTCTTTGCCGGGATGATGCAACAATTTGAGCTGAATCGCCAGTTCATGGAAGGAATGATGGCTCAGTTTCCTCGTCCGAACATGAATCAACAGCCGACCCCAGTAACTCTGCAGGACTTCATGCGCCTTAACCCAACTAATTACCATAGCTCAACTCAGCCACTTGATGCTGATGACTGGCTCCACGACATCACGTATGAAATGGAGTCTTCTAGTGTGGCCCCTGCTAGCTATGCCATCTTGGCATCTTTCTTTCTGAAGGGTCCCGCTGCTCAACGGTGGGACAGCCACAGGCGTACCCTGCCTACTGGAACGGTCGTCACTTGGCCGGATTTCCAAGCTGCCTTCCGTGCCCGCTTCATTCCTCAGGGAATCATGGACAAGAAGAAGCGAGATCTCCGCAACTTCACCCAAGGCAACAAGACTGTAGATGCTTATCAACGGGAATTTCTGGACTTGGCACGTTATGCTGAAGAAGACATTTCAACTAATGCTCGTAAACAAGAGAAGTTTCGTGATGGACTTCACCCTGATATCAAGCTAGCACTGCTCATTCACGACTTTGCCGACTTTGCCACCTTGGTGAACAAGGCTATTCAGGTTGAGAATGGTCTTCAGGAACACCAGGGATCCCTTAGGCGCAGCCGTGACGCTGGCTCATCTTCGGGCCCGTCAGCGCAGAAGCGTCAGATATGGATTCCCCACAACATGTATCGTCCAGCTGCACCTGCACCAAGACAGACCTCGTCTGCCTCCTCCACCGCCGAGGCAGCCTCTTCGAGCTGTACCACCCCAAGCGCCTGCTACCAATCCCAATGATGGTCCGTGCTTCAGATGTGGCCGTCCAGGTCACCTTGCCAAAGAGTGCAATCAGAAAAGGAACCAGCTGGCTCTGCCTTCAACTGGCCGTAACAATCAGCCCCATAACAACAATGCCAGACCTTATGGTCGTGGTCAGGCTAATCATGTTGATCTGAATGAAGCTCAAGACCAGCCCGCCACTGTGATGGGTACTCTCCTTGTTAATTCAGTACCAGCATCTGTTTTATTTGATTCAGGAGCATCGCATTCATTCATGTCAGAAAATTTTTCATATGCACATGACATTCGATGCGAGCCCATGAACATTCCGATTGTGGTACTCACCCCTGCGGGTTAGTGTCGAACTACCATGATTGGTCGTGATGTCTCCGTTGAAATTGAAGGGTTGGAATTTCATGTTTCTCCCATTATTCTAGTCTTCCAACATTGACCTCATTCTGGGAATGGAATGGTTGAAAGCACATACTGCCTCTATCGTTTGTGCCACCAAAGTCGTTCATCTCCTACATCCTTTCGATGAGATAGTAAGCTACCATGCTCAGATTGTTCAAAACACCGAAGCACGACTTTATGCTTTGAATGCGTTGAACGCAGCACCTCTTAAGGGAATTGAAAAGATTCCAGTTGTTCGCGACTTCCTAGATGTCTTTCTAGAAGAACTTCCAGGAATACCCCCTGCCCGGGCTGTCGAGTTCGTCATCGATTTGAAACCAGGCACCGTTCCTATCGCCAAAAGACCCTACAAGATGCCACCTCATGAACTCCTTGAACTTAAGGAGGAAATCGACAAATCTCTTCGCAGTGGTTTCATTCATCCAAGTTCCTCTGCTTGGGGAGCACCTTCTCTCTTCGTCAAGAAGAGGGAAGGAACGAACCGTTTGGTCCAAGACTATCATCCTATCAACCAAGCTACAATTCAGAACAAATATCCCCTTCCTCGGATCAATGATCTGTATGATCAACTTGCTGGTTCATCAATATTCTCTAAACTCAACTTGAGGTTGGGTTACCACCAGATCCGTGTCTGTGAAGAGGATATTCCAAAGACCGCATTTTTCACTCGTTATGGTTCTTACGAGTACACCGTCATGTCTTTTGGCTTGACCAATGCTCCAACCACATTCTCTTGTCTGATGAACTACATATTCATGGATTACCTCGACAAGTTCGTCGTAGTCTATCTGGATGATATCCTGGTATATTCGAAGAACAAAGAAGAACATGTTGAACATCTTCGACTTGTTCTAGAGAAGCTTCGAGAACATCAACTTTATGCTAAGTATTCCAAGTGTGAATTCTGGTTACCCAAAGTCACCTACCTCGGTCATGTCATCTCCAAGGATGGTATTGCCATCAACCCAGAGCGAGTTCAGGCTATTCTTGACTAGACCCCTCCGAAGACTGTCAAGCAAGTCAGAAGCTTTCTCGGACTAGCCAACTATTGTCGCCGCTTTGTCGAGAAATTCTCCAAGATCGCCAAGCCACTGACCAATCTGCTACACAAAGGCGTTAAGTTCGATTGGACAGACAAATGTTAGGAAAGTTTCCAGGCACTCAAGGACAAGCTGACTTCTGCCCCAGTGCTTCCTCCCCCGGATTCTCGCAAGGACTTCGTCATCTATTGCGACGCTTCACGACAAGGATTAGGTTGTGTCCTAATGCAAGAGCGCAGAGTGATTGCTTATGCCTCCCGTCAAGTGCGCCCTCACGAAGACAACTACCCAGTTCATGACGTTGAGCTTGCTGCGGTTATCTATGCATTGAAGCTATGGCGACAGTACCTTCTTGGTAATCGTTGCGAGATCTTCACTGATCATCAGAGTCTGAAGTATTTGTTTACTCAGCCAGATCTGAACCTCCGTCAGTAGCGATGGATGGAAGCTATTGCTGACTACAACTGCGGTATATCCTATACCCCTGGTAAGGCTAATGTAATGGCCGATGCCCTGAGCTGTAAGTCTTATTGCAATAATCACATGATCTACAGAGCTCAACCCAGCCTTTATGAAGAGCTATGCAAGTTGAACATTCAACTAGTTCCACAGGGTTCTCTGAATAACCTTGTCCTGGAACCAACTCTTCTCAAAGCAATTAAGTCCGCTCAAGCCAAAGATGCTCATATTGAGCTGATGAAAAAGGATCTTGCCTTAGAGAAATATAGAGATTTTTCACTTGGTGAAGATGGAACCTTATACTTCAGAGATCGCATTGTGGTACCCCGATTCGAGCTTATGACAGAGAAGGTGATGAAAGAAGCGCATGACACCCCTCTCTCTATTCATCCGGGAAGTAACAAGATGTACTTAGACATTCATCAGAAATACTGGTGGTCCAAGATGAAGCAAGACATTGCTCGATATATTGAAGAATGTGACGTTTGTCGTCGCGTCAAAGCAGAACATTAGAAACCGGCTGGACTTCTGTAACCTCTCCCTATTCCTGAATGGAAGTGGGATAAGATTCAGATGGACTTTGTCACTGGCCTTCCCAGGTCACAGAAAGGTAAGGATGCTATCTTTGTCGTCATCGACCAATTCTCGAAGGTTGCTCACTTTCTGCCAGTCAAGGAGACTATCACTGCTAGTCAATTAGCAAACTTGTATATCTCCCAAATTGTGTCACTCCACGGCATTCCGAAGGAGATCAGTTCAGACCGTGGCAGTATATTCACTTCAAGTTCTGGTATAGTTTCCAAGAGGCAATGGGAACTCATATTACCTGGAGCACTGCTTATCATCCCCAATCCCAAGGCCAAGTCAAGCGAGTCAATCAAATTCTTGAAGACATGCTTCGAGCTTGTGTTATTTCTTTCGGCAAGAAGTGGGAAGAATCTCTCCCTTATGCGGAGTTCTCTTATAACAACAACTATCAAGCCAGCTTGAAGATGGCACCCTTCGAAGTGCTTTATGGACGTAAGTGCCGAACCCCTCTGAATTGGTCAGAAACTGGGGAACGGACGCTCATTGGTCCAGACATTATTCAACAAGCTGAAGAGCAGGTTCGCATTGTCCGGGATAATCTCAAGGCGGCCCAGTCCCGCCAAAAGAGCAACTATGACCGAAAACATTGGGGTTCAACTTATCAACCTGGTGAACAAGCTTATCTGCGTGTCACTCCTTTGAGAGGCACTCATGTTCGGAGTCAAGGGCAAGGTAGCTCCGTGCTACATTGGTCCCTTCCGCATCCTCGCCCGTCGTGGACTGGTGGCTTATCAATTGGAGTTGCCACCCCAGTTCTCTCACGTCCATGATGTCTTCCACGTGTCGCAACTTCGTCGATGCTTCAAGGATGCGGAAGGTGAAGTGGATCCGGAACTGATTGAAGTGCAAGATGATCTCACATACAAGGAGCATCCAATCTGCATTCTTGAAGAAGCTGAATGTCAAACACGCCAGAAGGTTACCAAGTTCCTCAAAGTGCAATGGTCAAATCATTCTAAAGATGAAGCCACTTGGGAACGAGATGATAACCTCCATGCTGAATACCCCGATCTGTTCCCTTCTACCTCTTAATTCTCGGGACGAGAATTTCTTTTAGAGGAGGAGAGTTATAACACCCCGGTGTAATGATGCTACAGTAACCCCTGCAGTTAAGTTAACCTTTTTGCTGAACATGTGCCTGATCATTATTATCTCATGTTTCTTTCAACTTCCCCTTTGAATGCAAATTCAAATGCTAAGTGAAATTCAAAATTTCTCAAACATGAAAACAAAAATGTTCATCATGTGCCAAATATTCCACAACTAATATTGGTGGTGAACCAACATTTTTGCAAAGGGTTTAAGTGGCCTAAACTACTTAGAACAGTGACCTAAGCAATAAATTAAATGCCCTTTTTAATTTATAAAATTGGCAACTATTCCAAAAGCCTCCCAACCTTTTTGTGGCAGCGCACTTTAATTCTTTGAAATTGTTTTGGCCAGTGGCATAATTTTGCAAAGTCATTTTTGGCTAAAAAGACAATGCAAAAGCTGCTGAAAATAAAAAAAGAAAAACTAAAAGAAAAGGAAAAGCAGAGGAGAGAGAGAGAGAGAAAGCCCCCTGCCTCACCTGGGCTTCGGCCCACCCAGCCAGCCGACCCAGCTAGGCCGGCCCGCTCCCCCTCCCGGTCATCCCTCTCGTCTCTGTTCACGCGACCGAGCCCCCCAGCTCATTCCCACCGGACCCGGCGCGGCGCCCCGCGCTGTCACGTCGCCGACGAGGGGGGTAAGGGAAGCCCCGATGCCTCGGGATCCCTCCCCACTCGCCCACTTGCCCCCTTTCTCCCTCGTCGCTCTCTCCCTCGCTCTCCAGATCCCCTCCCCTCCTCAACCGAGCGCCGCCGTCTCCATGGCTGTGTCGTCGCCGCGGCCACCGCCGACCCCGCGCCTCGCCAGCAGGTCCAGGAGGTGCGCCGTAGACGCCTTCGTCGACTAACTCACCGGAACGAGGCGGGGAAGCCCCATCAGCGTCGCCATCGTCCCGTCTTCAACCTTCATCCGGTACGGTCGCCGCCATCTTCCTCCTCTCCGGCGACCCCCCTGCTGCTACTAAGCCTATCACCGGCCTCCGTGTGCCGCTCGGTGAGCCCCTCATCCTTCTCCCTCTCCTTGTTGACTCTGGAGCGCCCCCTAGCTGCTTTCTCCACGCGCGCCGAACGCAGCGCCGCGGAGCTCGTCGCCGGCGAGTCTCCGGTGACCAATTGGTCATGGGCGTATGCCCGTTAGCTTCACCGCATCGCGCAGCACCCGCCTAGCTGGTTAGTTTGGCCGCTCGCGCGCTCTAACGCCGCACCCGCTCGAGCCCGAACTCCGGCGCCGCTTCTGCTCGTCGCCGGCGTCGTTCCGGACCCCAGCCATCGCCTCCATCTTGCGTGCGACGTCGAGCCGCGTCGAACGCATCTAGCTACGCCCCCGGAAACCCCCTGTGCGCGAAACCCGACCCCTCTCCCGACGTGCGCCGACATGGGAGGCTCGCCGGAGCAACTCCGGTAGCCAGCGCCGACGTGGCCGGCCAGGGCCACTCTCCTGGTTACTGCCTCGTAGGCGCTGAGGGCCCCGTTGACTGGGTTGACCCAGTCAACATGCTGACTGGGCAGCCCAGTGGCGCTAACATGCGGGCCCCACCGCATAATTAATTTACCTAAAATGTTTTTCTAATTAAAATCAATAATTAAACTAAATAGTCACTGACATGTGGGGCCCAGCTGCTAATTAACCACGTTTAATTAAAATAACCCACTATTAGCCCTCTGTCTATGACATGTAGGACCCACTAGTTAGTTTGACTAGACAGCGGGTCTGTTGACCTGCTGATGTCATGCTGACACTCTTCTGACGTCATAATTCCTTTTCTGTTAATATAAATAATTCTAGAATATGTTTTAAACTTGCAAAAATCATAGTAATTAAACCGTAACTCTGATGAAAATGTTTTCTACATGAAAGTTGCTCAGAAAAATCCAACGAATTCGAATACGTGGTCCTTTCATCTGTCACGTGCTCCTAGCATGCTGAACATGGAACCGTCCCCTCTCTTTCGTTTGTTCAGAAAAAGCCAGACGCCGGGAAAACCCCTCCGGATGTTTTCCCTCTCCGTCTGCAACGTGTAGTACTGCGTTAGAGCACTCATAGCGTAGCTTACTGCCATGTCGTGCTTTCTATTGCATTTGTATGCTTGCTATTTATTGTTTCTTCCCCCTCTAATCTCCGGTAGACCCCGAGAACGATGCTGATGCCCTTGTGATCGACTACGTCGACGACGACACTTCTTCCTTTTCAACAGAGCTTCCAGGCAAGCAAACCCCCCTTGAGCATTCCGATATCGCCCATTTCTTTCCCTCTCAGGCTTGCATTAGAACTGCTACTGCTTTATGTATGATCCTACTCTGATGCATAGCCTGCTTTTGTTACCTGCTTTCATACCTTACTTGCTTATCCTAAACTGCTTAGTTTAGGTTGGTTAGAGATCCATTAGTGACTGATAACCCACAAGTATAGGGGATCGCAAAAGTTTTCGAGGGTAGAGTATTCAACCCAAATTTATTGATTCGACACAAGGGGAGGCAAAGAATATTCTCAAGTATTGGTAGCTGAGTTGTCAATTCAACCACACCTGGAAACTTAATATCTATAGCAAAGTGTTTAGTAGCAAAGTAATATGATAGTAGTGATAACGGTAACAAAAGGTAACAATAGTAAAAGTAATGTTTTGGGTATTTTGTAGTGATGATAGCAATAGCAACGAGAAAGTAAATAAGCAAAGAACAATATATGGAAAGCTCGTAGGCAATGGATCAGTGATGGAGAATTATGCCGGATGCGGTTCATCAGTCATAACCTAGGGTGACACAGAACTAGCTCCAGTTCATTGATATAATGTAGGCATGTATTCTGAACATAGTCATACGTGCTTATGGAAAAGAACTTGCATGACATCTTTTGTCCTACCCTCCCGTGGCAGCGGGGTCCTTACGGAAACTAAGGGATATTAAGGCCTCCTTTTAATAGAGTACCGGAACAAAACATTAACACATAGTGAATACATGAACTCCTCAAACTACGGTCATCACCGGTAAGTATCCCGATTATTGTCACTTCGGGGTTAACGGATCATAACACATAATAGGTGACTATAGACTTGCAAGATAGGATCAAGAACTCTCATATATTGATGAAAACATAATAGGTTCAGATGTGAAATCATGGCACTCGGGCCCTAGTGACAAGCATTAAGCATAGCAAAGTCATAGCAACATCAATCTCAGAACATAGTGGACACTAGGGATCAAACCCTAACAAAACTAACTCGATTACATGATAGATCCCATCCAACCCATCACTGTCCAGCAAGCCTACGATGGAATTACTCACGCACGGCGGTGAGCATCATGAAATTGGTGATGGAGGATGGTTGGTGATGACGATGGCAACGGATTCCCCTCTCCGGAGCCTCGAACGGACTCCAGATCAGCCCTCCCGAGAGGTTTTAGGGCTTGGTGGCGGCTCCGTATCGTAAAACATGATGATTTCTTCTCCCTGATTTTTTTCTCCCCGGAACTCAATATATGGAGGTGGAGTTGGAGTCAGAGAGGCAACAGGGGGCCCACGAGGTAGGGGGCGCGCCCTAGGGGGGCAGGCGCACCCCCACCCTCGTGGCAAGGTGGTGGCCCCCTGGCCATCATCTTTGGCAGGTATTTTTCTTATTTTCTGAAAAGTGTCTCCATGAAGTTTCAGGTCATTCCGAGAACGTTTGCTCCTGCACATAAATAACACCATGGTAATTCTACTGAAAACAGCGTCAGTCCGAGTTAGTTCCATTCAAATCATGCAAGTTAGAGTCCAAACAAGGGCAAAAGTGTTTGGAAAAGTAGATACGTTGGAGACGTACCAACTCCCCAAGCTTAAACCTTTGCTAGTCCTCAAGCAATTCAGTTGACAAACTGAAAGTGATAAAGAAAAACTTTTACAAACTCTGTTTGCTCTTGTTGTAAATATGTAAAGCCAACATTCAAGTTTTCAGCAAAGATTATAACTAACCACATTCACAATAACGCATAGGTCTCAAGTTTACTCATATCAATAGCATAATCAACTAGCGAGCCATAATAATAAATCTCGGATGACAACACTTTCTCAAAACAATCATAATATGATATAACAAGATGGTATCTCGCTAGCCCTTTCTGAGACCGCAAAACATAAATGCAGAGCACCTTTAAAGACCAAGGACTGACTAGACATTGTAATTCATGGTAAAAGAGATCCAGTCAAGTCATACTCAATGTAAACTAACAGTAATGAATGCAAATGACAGCGATGCTCTCCAACTAGTGCTTTTTAATAAGAGGATGATGACTCAACATAAAAGTAAATAGATAGGCCCTTCGTAGAGGGAAGCAGGGATTTGTAGAGGTGTCAGAGCTCGGTTTTAAAACAGAGGTGAATAATATTTTGAGCGGTATACTTTCATTGTCAACATAACAGCCAAGAGATGGCGATATCTTCCATGGTACACACATTATAGGCGGTTCCCAAACAGAATGGTAAAGTTTATACTCCCCCTTCCACCACACGCACCAATCCATGGCTTGCTCAAAACAACGAGTGCCTCCAACTAACAAGAGTCCCAGGGGGAGTTTTGTTTGCAATTATTTTGATTTAGTTTAGATAAAGCATGGGACTGGGCATCCCGGTGACCAGCCATTTATCTCGTGAGTGAGGAGCGGAGTCCGCTCCTCTTGAGAATAACCCGCCTAACATGGAAGATACAGACAGCCCTAGTTGATACATGAGCTATTCGAGCATACAAAACAGGATATTTATTTGAAGGTTTAGTGTTTGGCACATACAAATTTACTTGGAACAGCAGGTAGATACCGTATATAGGTAGGTATAGTGGACTCATGTGGAATAACTTTGGGGTTTAAGGGATTGGATGCACAAGCAGTATTCCCGCTTAGTACAGGTGAAGGCTAGCAAAAGACTGGGAAGCGACCAGCTAGAGAGCGACAACAGTCATGAACATGCATTAAAATTAATCAACACTGAATGCAAGCATGAGTAGGATATAATCCACCATGAACATAAATATCGTGAAGGCTATGTTGATTTTGTTTCAACTACATGCGTGAACATGTGCCAAGTCAAGTCACTTAAATCATTCAGAGGAGGATACCACCCTATCATACCACATCATAACCATTTTAATAGCATGTTGGCACACAAGGTAAACCATTATAACTCATAGCTAATCAAGCATGGCACAAGAAACTATGATCTCTAATTGTCATTGCAAACATGTTTATTCATAATAGGCTGAATCAGGAACGATGAACTAATCATATTTACAAAAACAAAAGAGGTCGAGTTCATACCAGCTTTTCTCATCTCAGCCAGTCCATCATATATCATCATAATTGCCCTTCACTTGCATGACCGAACGATGTGAATAATAATAATAATGCACGTGCATTGGACTAAGCTGGAATCTGCGGGCATTCAATAAACAGGAGAAGACAAGGCAATATGGGCTCTTTTGTCAGATCAACAATAATGCATATAAGAGCCACTTCAACAATTTAATTATGGTCTTCTCCTATCGACCCCAAAGAAAGAAATAAAACTATTTACACGGGAAGGCTCCCAACAAGCAAAAGAAGAACAAGAAATCTTTTTGGGTTTTCTTTTTAATTACTACTACAAGCATGGAAAGTAAACTAATTAAAAGCTACAGCTAATTTTTTTGGTTTTTCTTAAGGTTTATTAAACACACAAGAAGAAAGCATAAAAAGGAAAAATAAACTAGCATGGATGATACAATGAAAAAGTATGAGCACCGACATCTAGCAATGAGTGTGTGAGCATCAATGTAATGTCGGTGAGAAATACGTACTCCCCCAAGCTTAGGCTTTTGGCCTAAGTTGGTCTATGGCCACGACTGGCCTGGCGGATATCCATAATAGTAGTTGGGGTCGTACTGTGATGCAGACGAGGAAGACTCCGATTGCCACTGGCTGACAATCATCTCCGGATCCCACTGGTAATTAGACTGTCATGAAGGATCAAATTGTGGTTCCGGCTCTAGCTCCTCGGCTGGTTCAGGGTTCCGGTAGGCGTGAATAGCCGTCAACGGAACAAGGTACGTGCCTATAGTCAAATTAAACAAAGAAGGAGGAGGCAAGGTAATAGTCTCAGGATGATGTTTATTAAAGAACAATTGATATTTAAGCTCTCCTTCCCTATTCTTAACAATAAAATCATGTGCCACCATACTTTTATAATCTAAATAAACACGAGGCAGCACCTTTTCTTCCTTCTCATAATGCCTAATAGGTATGTTAAAATGTGCAGCTAGGCGTGTCGCATAGATGCCTCCAAAGATGGGGCCCTTGGTACGGTTCAGACTTAACCGTTTGGCAATAATGCCGCCCATACTAAAATATTTATCACTGTATAAACCATGGTGCAAAATAATAATATCAAGGATACTCAGGTTTCTACAGTTTCCGCGACCAATTAAGCAGCGACTAGCAAATAATGCAAAATAACGTAAAACAGGAAAGTGTATGCTAGTGATTCGTGCATCGGAAACCTTCCTTGTTTCCCCTACAGTGATAGTGTCAATAAATCCCTCCACATCATCACGATGTGGTTCTTCTGTATTGCCCTCAAAAGGGACTAAACAAATCCGACAGAAATCATAAAGTGACATCTCCTTATGCTCATCATATAAATGAAACTCCACCGTAGGTGGTGAGTTCCTAGAATGAAAATGAAAGTTTTGCACAAAGGTATTTGTGAGCAAGAGATACTGATCGCATTGGTCGTGGAGGAAAGCAGTAAGGCCTGCAGTCTGAGCCAATTCATGAAAATCTTCATAAATCCCGGCTGCTCTCAAGAAATCCTCGGAAGGCCATTCACACGCCCGAACCTCCGCGGTGCGAGGCAGATTATACTTAGGCTTCGGTGCCTTTTCCTTTGAGCTTTGGCTCGATGAGCCCCTCAAAAGTCTCCTCATCATTTTTTGAAAAATTCTGAAATTTTTAGTAACTTCAAAATAAAAGTAAACCAAACTCAATAAAATTGATAGCAACTACTCCTACAAGTGCCTATGGCCTATATCATGCATCAAAACTACTTTTGACCATATAAATTTGACATGCAAGCTCAAGAACAGGGTCACCTAAGCAGCAAAAATTTGCAATGAATAAAGCACTAGAACAAAAACTAATTGGACCAATGGGGGAGTCACATACCAAGGAACAATCTCCCCAAGCAGTTTTGTGAGAGGTGCTTTGAGTAAGGAGATCGAAAATGGCAGCAAAACGAGCTTGGACTCAGGTTTGAGCTGGTTATTCGTGTTTGGGGGAGGAAGAAGGAGTGTATGGGTGAAAGGATAAGTGGAGGAGGGCCACCGTGGGCCCACGAGGCAGGGGGGCGCGCCCTCCACCCTTGTGGGCAGGTAGTTGGCCCCCCTGGTGTGTTCTCAGTTCCATAAATCCTCAAATATTCTAGAAAAAATCATATTTAATTTTCAGGGCATTTGGAGAACTTTTATTTTCGAGGTAGTTTTATATTGCACGGATAATCAAATAACAGACAGAAAAATATTTATTTTTATTTTATTTAATATAAATAACAGAAAGTAAAAGTGGGGTACAGAAGGTTGTGCCTTCTAGTTTCATCCATCTCATGATCATCAAAAGGAATCCACTAACAAGGTTGATCAAGTCTTGTTAACGAACTCATTTCGAATAACATGGAACCGGAGAAATTTCGGACAACACTATGTTACCTCAACAGGGATATGCACATCCCCAATAATAAGAATATCATATTTCTTCTTGACAGTAGGAAGAGGAAATTCAAAACCTCCAAATATAATCGATGTAATTTTTCCAATAGAGTTGATACTATGAACTTGAGGTTGTTTCCTCGGAAAGTGTACCGTATGCTCATTACCATTTACATGAAAAGTGACATTGCCTTTAGTGCAATCAATAACAGCCCCTGCAGTATTAAAAAAGGGTCTTCCAAGAATAATAGACATACTATCATCCTTGGGAATATCAAGAATAACAAAGTCCGTTAAAATAGTAACATTTGCAACTACAACAGGCACGTCCTCACAAATACCGACAGGTATAACAGTTGATTTATCAGCCATTTGCAAAGATATTTCAGTAGGTGTCAACTTATTCAAATCAAGTCTACGATATAAAGAGAGAGGCATAACACTAACACCGGCTCCAAGATCACATAAAGCAGTTTTAACATAATTTCTTTTAATGGAGCATGGTATAGTGGGTACTCCTGGATCTCCAAGTTTCTTTGGTATTCCACCCTTAAAAGTATAATTAGCAAGCATGGTGGAAATTTCAGCTTCCGGTATCTTTCTTTTATTTGTAATAATATCTTTCATGTACTTAGCATAAGGATTTGTTTTGAGCATATCAGTTAATCGCATACGCAAAAAGATAGGTCTAATCATTTCAGCAAAGCGCTCAAAATCCTCATCATCCTTTTTCTTGGATGGTTTGGGAGGAAAGGGCATGGGTTTCTGAACCCAAGGCTCTCTTTCTTTACCATGTTTCCTAGCAACAAAGTCTTTCTTATCATAACGTTGATTCTTTGATTGTGGGTTATCAAGATCAACAGCAGGTTCAGTTTCTATATCATTATCATTACTAGGTTGAGCATCATTATGAACATTATTATTAGCATTATCACTAGTTTCAGGTTCATTACCAGATTGAGTTTCAGCATCAGAAATAGAAATATCATTTGGATTCTCAGGTGTTTCAACAATAGGATCACTAGAAGCATGCAAAGTCCTATCATTTTTCTTTTTCTTCTTTTTAGAAGAACTAGGTGCATCTAAATTATTTCTCTGGGAAACTTGCTCAATTCTCTTAGGATGGCCTTCAGGATACAAAGGTTCCTGAGTCATTCTACCAGTTCTAGTAGCCACTCTAACAGCATAATCATTATCTTTATTATTCAATTCATTGAGCAAATCATTTTGAGCTTTAAGTACTTGTTCTACTTGAGTGGTTACCATAGAAGCATGTTTACTAATAAGTTTAAGTTCACTTTTAACACTAGCCATATAATCACCCATGTGTCGAAGCGTATTTGAATTGTATTTTAATTGTCTACCAAAATAAGCATTAAAATCTTCTTGCTTAGCCATAAATTTATCAAACTCATCTAAGCATGGGCTAGCAATTTTAGTGAATGGGATTACAGCTTTATCATATCTATAGAGAGAATTTACCTTTACTACCTGTGCCGGGTTATCAAGACCATGAGTTTCTTCAATAGGTAAAGGATTAAGATTATATGTTTCTTCAACAGGCGGTAAATTAAGACCATGTATTTCTTCAATGGGAGGTAAATTCTTAACATCTTCAGCTTTAATACCCTTTTCTTTCATAGATTTATTTGCCTCTTGCATATCTTCAGGACTGAGAAATAGAATACCCCTCTTCTTCGGAGTTGATTTAGGAATAGGCTTAGGAATTGGCTCCGGAGGTGTCCAATTATTTTCATTTGTCAACATATTATTCAATAGAATTTCAGCTTCACCCGGTGTTCTTTCCCTGAAAATAGAACCAGCACAACTATCCAGGTAATCTCTGGAGGCATTGGTTAGTCCATTATAAAAGATATCAAGTATTTCATTTTTCTTAAGAGGATGATCAGGCAAAGCATTAAGTAATTGGAGAAGCCTCCCCCAAGCTTGTGGGAGACTCTCTTCTTCAATTTGCACAAAATTATATATATATCCCTTAAAGCAGCTTGTTTCTTATGAGCAGAGAAATATTTAGCAGAGAAGTAATAAATCATATCCTGGGGACTACGCACACAACCAAGATCAAGAGAATTAAACCATATCTTAGCATCACCCTTTAATGAGAACGAAAATATTTTAAGGATGTAAAAGTAGTGAGTTCTCTCATCTTTAGTGAACAAGGTAGCTATATCATTTAATTTAGTAAGATGTGCCACAACAGTTTCAGGTTCATAACCATGAAAAGATCAGATTCAACCAAAGTAATTATATCAGGATCAACAGAGAATTCATAATCCTTATCAGTAACAAAGATAGGTGAAGTAGCAAAAGCAGGGTCAGGTTTCATTCAAGCATTTAGAGATTGCTTACTCCATTTAGCTAATAATTTTTTAAGTTCAGTCCTATTTCTGCAAGCTAAAATAGCTAAAGAAGCATCTTGATCAAAAACATAACCCTTAGGAATGGCAAGTGGTTCTTCATCATCACTTTCATCAGTATCATCACATTCAACATTTTCAATTTCTCTAGCCCTAGCAAGTTGTTCATCAAGAAAAGCACTAAGTGGCATAGTAGTATCAGGCATAGAGGTAGTTTCATCATAAGTATCATGCATAGCAGAAGTGGCATCATCAATAACATGTGACATATCAGAACGAATAGCAGAAGCAGGTGTAGGTGTCGCAAACTTACTCATAACAGAAGGTGAATCAAGTGCAGAGCTAGATGGCAGTTCCTTACCTCCCCTCGTAGTTGAGGGATAGATCTTGGTTTTTGGATCTCTCAAGTTCTTCATAATGATAAGCAGATATATATCCCAAGTGACTCAAAGAATAGAGCTATGCTCCCCGGCAACAGCGCCAGAAAATAGTCTTGATAACCCACAAATATAGGGGGTCGCAACAGTTTTCGAGGGTAGAGTATTCAACCCAAATTTATTGATTCGACACAAGGGGAGGCAAAGAATATTCTCAAGTATTGGTAGCTGAGTTGTCAATTCAACCACACCTGGAAACTTAATATCTGCAGCAAAGTGTTTAGTAGCAAAGTAATATGATAGTAGTGATAACGGTAACAAAAGGTAACAGTAGAATAAGTAATGTTTTTGGTATTTTGTAGTGATGATAGCAATAGCAACGAGAAAGTAAATAAGCGAAGAACAATATATGGAAAGCTCGTAGGCAATGGATCAGTGATGGAGAATTATGCCGGATGCAGTTCATCAGGTAACAGTCATAACCTAGGGTGACACAGAACTAGCTCTAGTTCATTGATATATTGTAGGCATGTATTCCGAACATAGTCATACGTGCTTATGGAAAAGAACTTGCATGACATCTTTTGTCCTACCCTCCCGTGGCAGCGGGGTCCTTACGGAAACTAAGGGATAATAAGGCCTCCTTTTAATAGAGTACCGGAACAAAGCATTAACACATAGTGAATAGATGAAATCCTCAAACTACGGTCATCACCGGTAAGTATCCCGATTATTGTCACTTCGGGGTTAACGGATCATAACACATAATAGGTGACTATAGACTTGCAAGATAAGATCAAGAACTCTCATATATTGATGAAAACATAATAGGTTCAGATCTGAAATCATGGCACTCGGGCCCTAGTGACAAGCATTAAGCATAGCAAAGTCATAGCAACATCAATCTCAGAACATAGTGGACACTAGGGATCAAACCCTAACAAAACTAACTCGATTACATGATAGATCCCATCCAACCCATCACTGTCCAGCAAGCCTACGATAGAATTACTCACGCACGGCGGTGAGCATCATGAAATTGGTGATGGAGGATGGTTGGTGATGACGATGGCAACGGATTCCCCTCTCCGGAGCCCCGAACGGACTCTAGATCAACCCTCCTGAGAGGTTTTAGGGCTTGGCGGCGGCTTCGTATCGTAAAATGCGATGATTTCTTCTCCCTGATTTTTTTCTCCTCGAAACTCAATATATGGAGGTGGAGTTGGAGTCAGAGAGGCAACAGGGGGCCCACGAGGTAGGGGGGGCGCGCCCTAGGGGGGCATGCGCGCCCCCACCCACGTGGCAAGGTGGTGGCCCCCCTGGGCTTCATCTTTGGCATGTATTTTTCTTATTTTATGAAAAGTGCTTCCGTGGAGTTTCAGGTCATTCCGAGAACGTTTGCTCCTGCACATAAATAACACCATGGTAATTCTGCTAAAAACAACGCCAGTCCGGGATAGTTCCATTCAAATCATGCAAGTTAGAGTCCAAAACAAGGGCAAGAGTGTTTGGAAAAGTAGATACGTTGGAGACGTATCAGTGACCCCCGCCTTGTCCCAGTTGCCCTACTTTATGTTTGATGACTCGATCAACGTGATCGACGTCCAGGCCCTGACACCGCACATCACCCCCACTAGTTGTGTGACTATGTATAGTTACCATCGAGTGCTGAGGGTGGAACCTCTTACATCACTCCTGATGAGACCTCTGTAGTGTAGCTATTCGTTCGTGGTCATCGAGGGTGATTTCCTCCTTAACCACTTCCGATACAGCTGTGTCGTGCAACCCCTCAAGTGTGAACCTCGAGGGTGGATCCTCTTATGTTCACCTTGATGATTACATTAAGTGGAATTCATCGGGGGTGATTCCTCGGGTTTTCCCCTTAATGTTTGGCCACACAGATACTCGGACTTTAAAAATGTTACTAAAGACGGGTCGGCCCTGAGGGGTACCCGCGCGAGCTTATCTGCGAGTGATGTGGAGTCGGGTTGACCTGGAAGGTGCCCGCGAGATTCTTACGAGGCGTGATCGGGCATTCCTAGCCCTTGCTGCAAGTCCTTGAGACGGGGCGACGGGGTCACATCTTTCGTGAGTATCTGCTCGTGACCGCACTGCCAACGCACTAAAGGTTTGGATATTTGATCCAAGGGGCCTCTGGCCTGATAGCACTAACCATCACGTGGGCATTGTATGGGCGTTCCGCGTCGTATGCATCAGCCGAAGCTTAATAGAAGTCATGCGATTGAGCGGCGCACGCCGGGTTGGACTGGTAAGATCCTGCCTTTTTAAGGAGGTACCTAGGTCTGCTCACCGGCCGCCCACGCAACGTGCAGGAGTTCCCGGGGAGATGGCCCAAGACCCCTGGGGGCATAGGTTTAGTCTGGCGTGCTGACCTCTCTATTAAGCCTAGGTCGGGTTGCGACATATTGTTTGGCCGAGGCTGGGCATGACCCAGAAAAGTGTGTCCGGCCGGAGTTAATCGAGCGTGGTGGGTAAGTTGGTGCAACCTTGCAGGCAAGAAAACATCTATCGATAGCCTGTCCTATGGTAACGGACACTTGGAGTTGTATCCCGATCGATACAACTAGAACTGGATACTTGAGATGAGACATGGTTATGAGAAATGGATAGTATGGCTCTGGGATTGCTTTCTCGCAGGGAGTCGAGAAAGGATCTCTTGCCGAGGTTGATAACACTACTACTACTTTACATTATGTTGATCTGTACTCTTCTATATGCTGCATGATGCTTGAAGATGCTAGTCTTCGATAGGCTAGGCTTTCCCCTTCTCTTCTGGCATTCTGCAGTTTAGTCCTCAAATACATCCCATTTCCTTTGATACAGATGCATACTTAGTTTAGATCTGATGTAAGTCTTGAGAGTACTTTGGATGAGTACTCACGGTTGCTTTGCTACCTCCTTTTCTCCCATACCCGTTTGTTGCGACCAGATGACGGATCCTAGGAGCCAGACGACACCACTGATGATTACTACTACCTCGAGGGTGCCTACTACAACGTGACGGCTGCTGACGACTTGGAGTAGTTAGGAGGCTCCCAGGCGGGAGGCCTTGCCTCTTCGATCGTGTTGCTTTGTGCTAGCCTTCTTAAGGAAAACTTGTTTAACTTATGTCTGTACTCAGATATTGTTGCTTCCGCCGACTCTTGTGTATTCGAGCTTATGTATTCGAGCCCTCGAGGCCCCTGACTTGTAATATAAAGCTTGTATTATTTTAATCTGTGTCTAGAGTTGTGTTGTGATATCTTCCCGTGAGTCCTTGATCTTGATCGTACACATTTGCGTGTATGATTAGTGTACGATTGAATTGAGGGCGTCGCAGTTGTCTGGTGAAACGAAGTCGATTCATATTCACCCGACCGATCCCGATGCTGCTCTGACCAATATCTCAACAACACTCGACAGCAAATAGGAAGAAGCGCTCATCCAGTTCATCTGTGAGAACTGGGACATCTTTGCATGGAAACCTACTGACATGCCGGGTGTACCCAGGGGACTGGCTAAGCATCGTTTGCGAGTCGACCCAAAAGTAAAACCAGTCAAGGAACATCTCTGACGGTCCGCCGTCCAAAAGAGAAAAGCAATTGGTGAGGAAGTGGCTCGGCTCCTGATAGCTGAGTTCATCCGAGAAATCTACCACTCCGAGTGGCTCGCCAATGTTGTCATGGTCCCCAAGAAGGACGATTCACTTCGCATGTGCATTGACTTCAAGCATATCTATCGGGCCTGCCCGAAAGATCATTTTCCTCTCCCCCGCATCGATCAAATCGTCAACTCAACTGCGGGGTGTGAGCGTTTGTCTTTTTTGGACGCCTATTCCGGGTACCATCAGAGTCGACTGTATGGACCTGATGAGATAAAGACGACTTTCATCACTCCATTCGGATGCTTCTGTTATGTCACCATGCCATTCGGCTTGAAGAACGCCGGAGCCACATTCATGAGGATGATCCAGAAGTGTCTGCTCACTCAAATCAGTCGGAATGTGGAAGCATACATGGATGACATTGTGGTCAAGTCACGTAAAGGTTCCGACCTGCTGGCTGACCTTGCTGAAACCTTTGCCAATCTCAGAAGATATGATATCAAGCTTAATCCATCAGAGTGCACATTCGGAGTTCTTGGCGGAAAGTTACTCGGTTTCCTCGTTTCCAAGCGAGGGATCGACGCTAACCCAGAGAAAGTTGGTGCTATACTTCGGATGAAACGCCATGTGCGTGTGCATGATGTCCAGAAGCTTACTGGTTGTTTGGCCGCCTTGAGTCAATTCATTTCTCGCCTCGGTGAAAAGACATTTCCTCTTTACCAACTGATGAAGAAGTCTGATAAGTTTGAGTGGACTCCCGAAGCTGATGCAGCGTTTGCAGAGCTCCAAGCCCTGCTTTCCACCCAGCCGGTGCTTGCTGCACCAATCAGCAAAGAGCCTTTGCTGCTTTATATTGCAGCCACTGGACAAGTTGTCAGTACAGTACTCACGGTCGAGTGGAAGGAAGAAGGAAAGGCCTATAAAGTTCAACGCCCAGTATATTATGTTTCCGAAGTTCTGACTCCGTCGAAGCAAAGATATCCACATTATCAGAAGCTTGTTTATGTGATTTACATGACCATGAAGAAGGTTGCCCACTATTTCTCTAATCATTCCATTACAGTCATCAGCGACGCTCCATTATCAGAGATTCTGAACAACAAAGATGCAACTGGTCGAGTGGCAAAGTGGGTGATTGAACTCCTTCCCCTGGACATCAAATTTGAGGCAAAGAAAGCTATCAAGTCCCAAGCAGTTGATTTCCTCGCTGAGTGGATCGAACAACAACTTCTGGCCCAAATTCACTCGGAGCATTGGACCATGTTCTTTGATGGGTCCAAGATGCTGAATGGTTCCGGTGCTGGGGTGGTGTTGGTATCCCCCCGTGGTGACAAACTCAGCTATGTTCTCCAGATTCACTTTGACTCCTCCAACAATGAAGCTGAATATGAAGCACTTCTGTACGGGTTGCGTATGGCTATTTCACTCGGCGTCCGTCGCCTCATGGTCTATGGCGACTCGGATTTAGTGGTCAACTAGGTGATGAAGGAGTGGGACATCAAAAGCCCAGCTATGACTGGTTATTGCAATGCAGTGAGAAAGTTAGAAAAGAGGTTTGAGGGGTTAGAGCTCCATCACATCCCTCAACTGAAAAATCAAGCAGCCGATGATCTGGAAAAGATAGGCTCCAAAAGGGAAGCCATTCCCAGCAATGTGTTCCTGGAGCATATCCATACACCTTCAGTTCAAGAAGATCCCTTCACTGAAGAGCCCCCACAGCCGAAGAGTGCCACCGATCTGACTGAAATCGAGGTTCCAGCCATGGTCGATTTGATTATCGAGGTTTTGGTCATCACCCCCGATTGGACAGTGGCATATATCGCGTACATTCTTAGAAAGGAACTCCCAGAGGATGAAGAAGATGCTCGACAAATTGTCCGTCGATCTAAAGCCTTTACTGTGATAAGAGGACAGTTGTTCAGAGAAAGTGTGACTGGAGTTTGCCAGAAATGCATAACACCTGAAGAAGGTTGAGTGATCCCCAATGACATCCACTCGGGGACCTGTGGTCACCATGCGTCCTCTCGGACCATTGTGGCCAAAGCATACCGAGCGGAATTTTATTGGCCACAGGCAAATGACATGGCAAAAGAAATAGTCGACAAATGTGAAGGTTGCCAGTTTTACTCCAACATGTCTCACAAGTATGCGTCGGCCCTGAAGACCATTCCACTCGTCCGGCCCTTTGCTGTTTGGGGATTGGACATGATTGGACCTTTGAGGACTGGTTGGAATGGATTCACTCATGTGCTTGTAGTAGTCGACAAGTTCACCAAGTGGATTGAAGCCAAGCCTATCAAGAACCTTGAAGCCAGTACTGCTGTCAGCTTCATCAGAGAGTTAACATTCATATATGGTGTTCCACACAGCATCATCACTGACAATGGGTCAAATTTCGATTCTGAGGAGTTCAGAACTTTCTGTGCTTCCCAAGGTACTCGAGTCGACTATGCCTCAGTCGCCCACCCCCAGTCGAATGGGCAAGATGAAAGAGCAAATGGATTGATTCTCAAAGGACTAAAACCCCGACTGATGCGTGACCTCAAACACGCAGCAGGAGCCTGGGTCGATGAACTTCCATCAGTATTGTGGGGATTGAGGACAACTCCCAATCGGTCGACTGGCAAAACCCCCTTTTTTGGTTTATGGAGCCGAAGCTGTACTTCCGAGTGACCTGCTCCACAATGCGCCCCGAGTTGAGCTTTTCTCAGAAGAAGAAGCAGAACAGGCATGGCAAGATGCAGTCGATCTCCTAGAAGAAGAAAGAGAGATGGCCTTGATCCGATCAACCATCTATTAGCAAGATCTGCGTCGATTCCATGCCAGAAACGTGAGGAGTTGAGCATTCCAAGAGGGAGACTTGGTTCTCCGAGTGGATCAGCAGAAACCTCACAAGCTTGCTCCTGCCTGGGAAGGCCCCTTCGTTGTCACCAGAGTGCTCCACAATGGAGCGTACCACCTCTACAACATCGAGCACAAGAAAGACGAGCCGCGAGCTTGGAATGCGGAGCTGCTCCGCCCCTTTTATACTTAAGCATTCAGTCTATTAGGATGTAATAAAAAGCACCTTTGTAGTTTGTTTATCAAAGACAAGAGTTTTTATAGTCTTCTAAAATGATTGTCGATTGCTTACGTTTGTTTCTAAAATTCCCAAGTGGGTGACTTAGCTGCGAATCTGTTTCGCCTAAGTTTAAAAAATCCTAACGAGTGATGAGCAAGCCTCTCACTCGGTGGCTTAGCTGCGAATCCGTTTCGCCTAAGTTAAAAAAATCCTACCGAGTGATGAGCAAGCCTCTCACTCGGGGGCTTAGCTGCAGTCCAGTACTCGCCTAAGTTTCAAAAAATCCTACCGAGCGATGAGCAAGCCTCACACTCGGGGGCTTAGCTGCAGTCCAGTACTCGCCTAAGTTCCAAAAATCCTACCGAGTGATGAGCAAGCCTCACACTCGGGGGCTTAGCTACTGTCCAGTACTCGCCTAAGTTTCAAAAATCCTACCAAGAGATGAGCAAGCCTCACACTCGGGGGCTTAGTTGTAGTCCAGTACTCGCCTAAGTTTCAAAAATCCTACCGAGTGATGAGCAAACCTCACACTAGGAGGCTTAGCTGCAGTCCTGTACTCGCCCAAGTTTCAAAAATCCTACCGAGTGATGAGCAAACCTCACACTCGAGGGCTTAGCTGCAGTCCAGTACTCGCCTAAGTTGAAAAAAATCCTACCGAGTGATGAGCAAACCTCACACTCGGGGGCTTGGCTGCAGTCCAGTACTCGCCTAAGTTGAAAAAATCCTACCGAGCGATGAGCAAGCCTCACACTCGAGGGCTTAGTTGCAGTCCAGTACTCGCCTAAGTTTCAAAAATCCTACCAAGAGATGAGCAAACCTCACACTCGGAGGCTTAGCTGCAGTCCAGTACTCGCCTAAGTTTCAAAAATCCTACCGAGTGATGAGCAAACCTCACACTAGGAGGCTTAGCTGCAGTCCTGTACTCGCCCAAGTTTCAAAAATCCTACCGAGTGATGAGCAAACCTCACACTCGAGGGCTTAGCTGCAGTCCAGTACTCGCCTAAGTTGAAAAAAATCCTACCGAGTGATGAGCAAACCTCACACTCGGGGGCTTGGCTGCAGTCCAGTACTCGCCTAAGTTGAAAAAATCCTACCGAGCGATGAGCAAGCCTCACACTCGAGGGCTTAGTTGCAGTCCAGTACTCGCCTAAGTTTCAAAAATCCTACCGAGTGATGAGCAAACCTCACACTCGGAGGCTTAGCTGCAGTCCAGTACTCACCTAAGTTTCGAAAATCCTACCGAGTGATGAGCAAACCTCACACTCGGGGGCTTAGATGCAGTCCAATACTCGCCTAAGTTTCTAAAAACCTACCGAGTGATGAGCAAACCTCACACTCAGGGGCTTAGCTGCAGTCTAGTACTCGCCTAAGTTGCAAATCCATCCCTATCCGCAAGGACGATGAGGTGTAGGTCGACTGCAATCCTCTCCACGGAGCTGCGCCACAAGTACAATGTGCGCTCCATCCCTATCAGCAAGGACGACAAGGTGCAGGTCGACTGCAATCCTCTCCACGGAGCTGCGCCACAAGTACAATGTGCGCTCCATCCCTATCAGGAAGGACGACGAGGTGCAGGTCGACTGCAATCCTCTCCACGGAGCTGCGCCACAAGTACAATGTGCGCTCCATCCCTATCAGCAAGGACGACGAGGTACAGGTTGACTGCAATCTTCTCCACGGAGCTGCGCCACAAGTACAATGTGCGCTCCATCCCTATCCGCAAGGATGATGAGGTGCAGGTCGACTGCAGACCTCTCTTCAGAGCTGCGCCACAAGTACAATGAGCGCTCCATCCCTATCCGCAAGGATTATGAGGCACAGATCGACTAGGATATCTCCCTCAAAGTTACATCTCAAAGAATATTCCAAGTGAAGAATAAGTTCCGCTCGAAGGCAAACACAAGCACATGCAGAAGATAAACCAAGATCAGATAAAATCTCAAAAGATTCAGGACGAAGATAAAAGTACTCGGGCGTCAGGCCCGAAAGAGTTTAAAGGTTACAAAAACCACTCGGCATTCCGAGGCAAATTTAAAGCAAGTTTAAGTTTTCAAGTTTGTTCACTCGGCAGGAGGAGGACTTGCAGTCTCGACGAAATCGTCCAAATCGATCCCGTCCGCGATCTGAGTGGCAGCAGCAATGAAAGTCTCCATGAAGGATTGGAAGTCATGCCTTTTTGTGTTGGCGACCTTGATCGCCGCCAGCTTCTCTTCTCGAGCTTCTTTGCAGTGGACCCTAACCAGCGATAGGGCCACGTCAGCGCCGCATCGGGCAGAAGACTTCTTCCATTCCTGCACTCGACCGGGGACCTCATTAAGCCGAGTCATCAGAGACTCGAGATCATTCTTAAGAGTTGCCCTTGGCCAGAGTGATGAGTCGATGCGTGAAACTGCCACCTTCAGACGAGCAAGATAACTTGTAACACTGGCGACGCGGGATTCCAGTCGAAGCACGTTCATGGAAGCCTCGTCGCCGACTGGAGAAAGGATAGGGTCCAAGCCCGTCTCAATCCATCCAGTCTCCTCTTCAAAGTTCTGGCAGAATTCTGCAAAGTCAAGGAGTTAATGAGTCGACTGGTCGGGACTAACTTGCAAACAGTAAAACAGTCGGGTAAAAAGGGGATACCTTCGAGCATAAGAAAGAGTTTCTTGGTGAGAGCTTTCAGATAAGCCTCCAAATCGTTCCTCCTGCGAGTTATGCTTTCCAGCTGGTCGTTCAGAGCCACTTTATCTTTTTTCAGACGAGTCGCCTCTCGATTGGATTCAGTGAGAGACGACTTCAACTTGTTGATTTCCTCCTCTAGCGCTCCGACCGAAGACAGTTTCTGGTCAACAAGGGCAGTCTTCTCCCGAGCCTCCTTCTGCGCAACTGCAAGGTCCAAGTCCTTCTTCTCCAGGGCCAGCCTCATTTTCTCTGCAAAATACACATTTAGATCAAACAGAAGAATGAAGATATAACTTGAAGGATGGTAGATAAGCAGTCGATAGGCCGTTACCTTCCGTACCAGCGACTTCATCGTGAGCCTTCTTTAAGTTCTGCTAAGCCAACTCCAGGTTAAGGTTGAGTTGCCTCTGCTTTTCCTCAAATTCGGCGAACTTGGAGATAAGCGTACAAGATTTCTACAGTGAGTAAAAGACATATCAATCGACAAGATCAAAGATTATTTACTTCCAAGAATAAAACTTCAAGACTACTCAAACCCCAACCGACTGCCAACAGTCGACTGTGTTCTCGGGGACTACACCTAGTGGGTGCACTTAGCGTGCCCCCACTGGTTCGGATTCCACTCGTCTGGTCCGCCCAGGCCGAGTGAAAAAAAGGAGAGAAAGAAGTGCTCAGACTCCAACCGACTGCCAGCAGTCAACTGCGGTCTCGGGGACTACACCCAGTGGGTGCACTTGGCGTGCCCCCACTGGTTCGGATTCCACTCGGCTGGTCCATCCAGACCGAGTACAAAAAAAGATGAAAAAGCACCCAGTGGGTGTACAATCTTGAAGTGCAAGACAATGAAAGATTGCGCGAAGGAAAACATTCGGGTAGCATATCCTAAAAGAACAAGTTCAGTCGGGAGTTAACTTACC
The DNA here is from genome assembly GCF_003073215.2 of Triticum urartu. Taxonomy (NCBI): domain Eukaryota; kingdom Viridiplantae; phylum Streptophyta; class Magnoliopsida; order Poales; family Poaceae; genus Triticum; species Triticum urartu. The sequence goes on from NC_053028.1 coordinate 472,516,225, forward strand.
TGGACATTGGCTCGAAGAGCCGCGCTGGCGTCATAAGCAGCCTGACTGCTTTCGTGCACCGCCTTCATCCGCTTCATCATTATGCCAGCCTGACGAATGGCCTCCATAGCGGCGTCCGACTGGCTTTCTGGAACATGATGAGTGGCAAAGAAGGGGACGGACGGTCCAGACACAGTGGCTTGGAGATCCGAGGCATGAAGTTGAATGGTTGAAACAAGCTCTGGTGCAGTTGACGATGCGGGGCGCTCACTCGACACTGGGTTAGCAAAAGTTACAGAAACCTTACTCGCATCTTCGAGATGTTGAACTACCCGCTCCGCTGTCGGCTCCCACTGGGATGTCTTGCTAGCTATTGTCTTCTTCTTCCTGGGCCTCAACGGCACGTCCTCATCATCATCCGGAAGCTCAATGCCATTGGGAGGGGCTGCAAAGAAATCAGCCGACCCTAGATGAGTCACCAGAATTTAATCGACCATACAATCGAGAACAAGATCACGAGAATTGTACCCGGGTTGGAGGTGACTGCATCTTCCATGTCCTCGTCTTCATACTGGCGGGGGGAAGTCCCAGAGGTGGCAGCTTTGCAAATTTCAATATTCAGTCGGTCATGTATGTTACACCGAGTCAACCAAAGAGTCAGGTCAGATTATTACCCAGAGATAGTAGGAATGACCATTTTGATCTTGGGCAAAGCCTTCGGAGGTTCGGATGATGCAGCCTTCGGTGGTTTCGGAGCTGGAGGAGGTGCAACTTTAGATTGCTTCGGTGTCTTCTCAGTCGGCACTAGAGAGGACGTCTGAGGACGCTTTGAAGACTGCCCAGTCGGTGCGGCCACCGTGGCGTGGAGGCTTTCCGGGTCGTGAGCGTGCTTGGACCTTTTTTCTCAGCGAGGAGGCGAGTCGGCCTCTTATTCGTCACTCGGGTCGCCGCTCTCCTCACCATCCTCCTCTTTCGAGTGCCACTCGCCGCTGTCGCCTCCACTCGCCTCCTCCTCCGAGTCTTGCTCCTGCTCTCCGTTGGGCATTGAATACATCTCAGTAAGAGCCTGAAAGATAACAAGCAAAGTAAAAAAAACAGCCAGTCATCAACAAGCGGTTACATGATAAATCAAAAATTACTCGGCAATCCAGAGTCAGACCTGGTCTAGCTGGCATGAATTTTCGAATGGAACGACCCTCCTGGACCCTCTGGGTTATCCTTATTGCCTGTGATGCCTCTCATCCACTTCTCCACCATGCCCTCGTCGATCTCCTCCGGGTGGATCCGAGTGGAATCTTCAATGCCCGAGTACATCCACATTGGATGATCGCGAGCTTGGAGCGATTGGATCCGTCGTTTGAGGAATACCTCCAGCAGATCCATACCGGTCACGCCGTCCCGGACGAGCTGGACCACCCGCTTGACCAACACCTTCACCTGCGCTCTCTCCTCTGGGATCACTTTCAATGTGGAAGGCCTCTCCACCCGAGTCATGGAAAAGGCAGGGAGCCCGATCGACTGACTTGGAGTCGGCTGGTCTTTACAATAAAACCAGGTCGACTGCCAACCCCGGACCGACTCGGGAAGGATCATGGCTGGAAAAGTGCTTTTGTTCCTCATCTGAATCCCAAGACCCCCGCACATCTGAATCACGTGCGTTTTCTCGTCACTCGGATTGGCCTTCTTGACCGACTGAGAACGGCAAGTGAAAATATGCTTGAAAAGACCCCAGTGTGGCCTACAAACTAAGAAGTTCTCGCACATGGATACATAGGTGGCAAGATATACAATGGAGTTGGGATTGAAATGGTGAAGTTGTGCTCCAAAGAAGTTCAGGAATCCCCGGAAGAAAGGATGCGGAGGCAGAGAAAATCCGCGGTTGACATGAGTTGCAAGGAGAACGCACTCACCATCACGCGGATGTGGTTTGGTCTCTTCTTCCGAGAGTCATGCCGATTCATGGGGAATCAGCCCCCCCTCGACCAGATCGTCGATGTCATCTTGGCTGATCATAGACCGGATCCAGTCGCCCTAGATCCAGCCACGCGGCAGGCCGGATCTCGACGAGGATCCGCCCCGGCTGGACCTCTTTCCCTTCGCCTTCGCCGTCGCCTTCTTTGCACGCTCCAAAGCCACCGTATTCTCCTTCCCCATGGTCGCAGGCGAAGCTCGAACGGAGCAGCGGCACTGAGGGCGGAGGTGGAGATGGCGGAGAAAGCAGAAGGGAAAGGAAGAAAATGGAGGAACGCTGCGCACAAAATCCAATCTGGCACCTTATATGGGGCCGCTTCCGAGTGGCTGGCCTGTGGGGCCAGATGATCCAATCAAATCCCGCAACATTCGCGGGCGAGGTACGTGGCGAAAAAGGTGGCGCGGCGATCGAGGTGGCCTCGCCTCGTCCCATCCGATTACTGCGGACTCCTCCGTCTCGCACGCTTCCCCAAATACAAAATCCCACGATATCCGCGCACAGCAAGACAACATGTCAGGCGAAGGATCTTTTCCATATCGACACTCAGAGCATTGCAGCAAAAGTTCACTCGGCAGAAACCAGGAATGGATCAAGGCGACTGAGAAGAAGTTAAGATCATCATAATTATTCGGTGGATCGCAAATAAGACGCTCCCGAAGCGTGGAAATTGAATCGGAAGAATTCTCAACTCCTTCCCACTCAAGCCCCGAACCATTCGGGGGCTAATGATGAAGCTATGTAACTAGGGTAGGGTCACAGGTCTGACCTAGACGCCATCCCCAAGGTCATCGTCCTAAAGCCAGAAGCATCCAAAGGGTATCATCATCCACTCGACTAAAGACATTCCACTCGGAAGAATCAATGACACTCGACTAAAGACATTCCACTCGGAAGAATCAATGACACTCGACCGTCACAGAAGCCACTCGACGTATAGAAGATCTAAAGCCACTCTGCTCAAACAACGGTCGGGCGTTTACTCATAGACTTAATTGTCATTTATATCACTTAATTGCTAGCGTTACCAGTAACGTCCCACTCTTAATGTACATTGAACCCTGTCTAATGGAGGGGAGAAGGGGTCCTGGCGCACTCTATATAAGCCACCCCCTCCTCTGGGACAGAGGTTCGCATCCTTTGTAAACTCACACACACATACAATCCAGTCGACCGCCTCAGGGCACCGAGACGTAGGGCTGTTACTTCCTCCGCGAAGGGCCTGAACTCGTAAACTCGTGTGTACAACTACTTCATAGCTAGGATCTTACCTCCTCATACCTACCCCCTATTCTACTGTCAATCTTAGATCCACGACACCTCTCGAAAATGAAAAAAACATGTTTTCTCTTTTTCTTCTTCCATGAGTGACATGGTTTTGCTTCAGTGAGAGGCATGACCGTGCATCTCGAGAACATAAAAAATGCGTTTTCCTTTTTTTTCATGAGAGGCACAGACGTGCCTCTCGAAAACGAAAAAAATGCTTCCCCCCCCTATTTTTTGCTTTCGCGAGAGGGACGGCCGTGCCTCTTGGAAACGGGAAAAAACATGTCTTTTTTCCTTCTGTAAGAGGCACGGTTTCTCTTTCATGAGAGGCACAACATTTAAAAAGAAAAAAAACATGCTCGCGGTTCGTTTTTTGCCTGGGTTTTTTCGTGAAAAAAAGTTCATCAAAACCTATCATCATGGGATCTAGTTTTGAAGATCTCGACTCGAGAAATCCAACGGTGAAAACGGTTCGAGATTTGGACGCGCGGTTTAAGAGATATTACGTTCTGAATAAACGAATCTACGAAAAAAGAAAAAACTCCCCGGTTACGACAAGTGACGTACATGCAGTGCGCCACTTGTCAAAACCTAAAAAGGTTGAGTGATCTTTGAAAGGAGTACTCCTCAATTGATGATTTCATCCTTTCACAAGTAGTGAGCTAGCAAAGCTGCTAATGCGGGCCCAGCGTAGACACATGCCTTCAGCATATTATTTTCTTTTATTTTCCCCTTTTTTGCATTCTTTTGTTTATTTTTTACTTTTTCTTATATTTCAAAATATTTTGAATATGTCTATAATAAAAAGACACATTACATACAAAAGCGGAAATATGTTAATCATGCAACTAAATTATGTTAAATGTATGTAAAAAAATATTTTTGATGTATATAAAAAATTTACAATTTTTATTGAAAAAGTAGAAATCAAATAATACAAGTTTTCAAATTATTTTGAAAAACATTAATCATGCATTTAAGAAATCTTAAAAATGTATAGAAAAATGTTTCTTATGAATATGAAAAATGTATAATGTGTATTGAAAAAGTAGTCATAAAAATATAAATATACGAAAATATTAACCATTTATTTCGATGGTGTTAAATACGTATACAAAAAATATAGAATGTGTATGGAAAAAGCAGACATAAAAAATATGTGTTTTAAAAAATATTAATCATGAATTTGGAAAATGTTAAATATGTATAAATAAAATGTCCCTGATATATGCAAAAATGTACAATGTTAGAAATCAAAAACATTATGTTTTAAAAAATAGTAATAATGTATTTTAAAATGATAAACATGTAGATAAAAATATTGGAGGTTTATACAACAAATATGCAATGTGTATGGAAAAGTAGACATCAAAAATATAATCTGTTAAAAAAATTAATATATTAAACATGTACATTAAAAAATTCCTAGGTATACCAAAATGTACTATATAAAACCTATAATAACAAAATACAAAACACAAAAAACTAAGGAAAATGAAGAAAACAAAAAAGAAACAAACTGACTACAGCTTGTAGGCGGCGTGGCCTGAACAACGAGCTCTTATTTTCGGTGGCCAATCGGCTGTGACCTAGGGCTCATCTGGGTGGCCTAGAGGAGTAGAAGGGGGTCAAGGAGCCGGGGGGCCATTGGGCTCGCGGACTAGGCGTCAGAGTACATGGCACTCGTCTGTTGCGTTGTGCTTCAAGTGGCTCCGATCTGGGGTTGACCCTGGTAGCCGGGAGAAGTAGAGGGGGGAGAAGAGCCGGAGAGACCGTTGGGCTCGCCGATGAGGCGTCAAAGTCCATGGCGCTCGTCTATTGCATTGTGCTTCGGGAGGCTGTGAACCAAGTCCGGGAGAGGACCCACATGGGCTGCTAGGCTTGTCGGCGATGCCAACGGTGGCGGTGCAGTCCGACTGGGTAGCGACGGTCGGGATCAGGCATGGGTGTCGATGCGCGTGCGTTCCATCGTGAGAAAGGGGATTGAGAAAGCGAGATGACTTTTCGGTGACATAAAGAGAGAAGAATTGCACAGGAAGATCCAACTAATAGGTGGGCCCCATGCCCCATCTAACATCGTCTTGGTCTAGCCGTTACACCACGTATGCACAAATCGGGACCCACCTATCAACGTGCTTAAAGGAGTCTAATTTGCCAATCAATGTTATTTGCCAAAAGATTATGCTAGGCATGATGTTTTCTATCAAAAAATGTAAACTCGTATTTTCTAATAAGCTAACCTTCAATGTGGTGCATTCTTGCAATTAACTTGATTTACCGCGGACAGGGAAAATGATGAATACAACACGAACATAAGGTTCATGTTTCACCCTCTATTTCGTCCAACCTCTCTATATATGGCCTCCCTTATTTTTTTCTCCCATCTTCGTTTTTCTCCCAAATAATAATATTCTTTGGTAAGTCAATAAATTCTATGTGCTTAACAATAAGATGTCATTTTTTCTCCCATCTATGATATTTCTACTAAATAATACTCCCTCCGTCCCAAAATAAGTGACTCAAGTTTGTACTAAAGTTAGTATAAAATTAAATCACTTATTTTGGGACGGAGGGAGTATTCTCTTTGGTAAGTAAATATATTCTTACCAAATAAGCACTTAACAATAAGATGAAATCTAAATCATGGCAATTACATAAAAAACTTGCTATGATTTTAGCGCACACATTAAATAATAGACATGCAATCATGGACTATAATAGACGCGCAATCACAGACTAATCTTCTCGAATGTCTATACTCATGTTGTAACACACGAGCAATTATCTAGCCTAAGTTAATCTTTATTTACTTAAAAATGACGTAAGGTTCCCGTTTCATCCTCTCTTTCGTCCAACCTCTATATATGCCCCCTTTATTTTTTTCCATCTCTGATTTTTCTCCCAAATAATAATATTCTTTGGTAAGTTAATTCTTATCAAATAAGTGCTTAACAATAAGATGACATTTTCCCCCCATCTCCAATATTTCTCCCAAATAACATTTTTTGGTGAGTCAATATATTCTTACCAAATAACTGCTTAACAATAAGATGACATCTAACTCTTGGCAATTACATACAAAAACTTGCTAAGATTTTAGCGCACCCATTTAATAATAGACATGCAATCACGAGCTATAATAGACGTGCAATCATGAGCTAATCTACTAGAATTTTTATACTCCCGTTGTAACGCACGTGAGACTAAAGAAAGATGAAAGCATGGACCCATACATTATACTCTCAAACACTACAAACACTACCTGTCCAGTAGGGATCCGCACCAACAAGCTAGACGCGGCCGCAACCTACACTGTTGATATGGGGAGGCACGAGAAAACTTTCTTCACTCGATTGGTGCCACTGCCACCACCAACAAAACACCACCATGTAACCCCACTAAAAGCCCCCAAGTGGGGAAACTATAGCTCCATTCATAGACGGAAGCCTCTCCACACTCCCACACCGATGCAGTGGGAAGGGATGATGAACTATCGAAGGAGGGGGGAAGGCAGTGAGTCTAAAAAATCTCCTCTCATCCAGCTTTGTTGAGTTGCAAAAGAAACATATATGCTTTATTGAGGTTAAACCTCCAAAAAGTGTCCGCATCATCTCAAACTTCACTTTGGGAACGTTGCAAAGAGAGCCGTGGTTCAGTGGTTGGGCATGCGGTTGTGCAACCTAACGACCTGAGCTCAACTCTTAGAATTGTCAGGTGACACACGGTTTTTCCCCATTTATTGAGGATTAAGCTTGGTGCGTGCTGAAACCACTCATCAAGAAATATCTATTTAAAAATATTGAGGACCACGTTTATCTTGGTAATCATACTAAAATGGTTGTATGCATCCTTAGTTGGTGCAGAGGTCGGGAAGTGATAATCTCTTCCGTTGGGGAACGTAACGATAATTCAAAAAAATCCTACGTGTCACCAAGATCAATCTAGGAGATACTAGCAACGAGAGAGAGGGAGTGCATCTTCATACCCTTGAATATCGCTAAGCGGAAGCGTTACAAGAACACGGTTGGTGGAGTCGTACACGTAGCGATTCAGATCGCGGCCGATTCTGATCTAAGCACCGAACAACGGCGCCTCCGTGTTCAACACACGTAGAGCCCGGGGACGTCTCCTCCTTCTTGATCCAGCAAGGGGAGAGGAGAAGTTGAGGGAGAACTCCGACAGCACGACGATGTGGTGGTGATGGAGCTCGTGGTTCTCCGGCAGGGCTTCGCCAAGCACTACGGAGGAGGAGGAGGTGTAGGAGAGGGGGGGTTGTGCCAGGGGAAGGGTGTGGCTGCCCTCTCTCTCCCTCACTATATATAGGGGAAGTGGGGTGGAGGAGGCGCCCTAGGGTTCCCTAGGGGAGGGGCGACGGCCACAGGGGAAACCCTAGATGGGTTTGGGCGCCCCCACCCCTAGGAAACTTGCACCCCAAGCCGGGAGGGGTGGCTGCCCTAGGGGAGGCGCCCCCACCTCTCTAAGTTACGTGAGATGGGGTGGGAAGGGTGCTCAGCCCCTTAGTGGGCTGATGTGCCCCCTCCCCTTGGCCCATAAGGCCCCCCAACGCTTGTCGGGGCCTCCGAAACCCCTTTCGGACACGTTGGTCGTCACCCGATACCCCCGGAACAATTCCGGACTCCAATACCCTTCGTCCAATATATCGATATTCACCTCCGTACCATTCCGGAACTCCTCGTCACGTCCGGGATCTCATCCGGGACTCCGAACAACCTTCGGTAACCACATACTATTTCCCATAACAACTCTAGCGTCACCGAACTTTAAGTGTGTAGACCCTACGGGTTCGGGAACCATGCAGACATGACCGAGACATCTCTCTGGCCAATAACCAATAGCGGGATCTAGATACCCATATTGGCTCCCACATGTTCCACGATGATCTCAACGGATGAACCACGATGTCAGGGATTCAATCAATCCCGTATACAATTCCCTTTGTCTATCTGTATGTTACTTGCCCAAGATTCGATCGTCGGTATCCCCATACCTCGTTCAATCTCGTTACCGGCAAGTCTCTTTACTCGTTCCATAACGCATGATCCCGTGACCAACTCCTTAGTCACATTGAGCTCATTATGATGATGCATTAGCGAGTGGGCCCAGATATACCTCTCCGTCATACAGAGTGACAAATCCCAGTCTCGATTCGTGCCAGCCCAACAGACACTTTCGGAGATACCTGTAGTGCACCTTTATAACCACCCAGTTACGTTTTGATGTTTGGTACACCAAAAGCATTCCTACGGTATCCGGGAGTTGCACAATCTCATGGTCTAAGGAAATGATACTTGACATTAGAAAAGCTTTAGCAAACGAACTTCACGATCTTGTGCTACGCTTAAGATTAGGTCTTGTCCATCACATCATTCTCCTAATGATGTGATCCCGTTATCAATGACATCCAATGTCCATGGTTAGGAAACCATAACCATCTATTGATCAACGAGCTAGTTAACTAGAGGCTTACTAGGGACATATTACGATCTATGTATTCACACATGTATTACGGTTTCCGGTTAATACAATTATAGCATGAACAATAGACAATTATCTTGAACAAGGAAATATAATAATAACCATTTTATTATTGCCTCTAGGGCATATTTCCAATAGTCTTCCACTTGCACTAGAGTCAATAATCTAGTTCACATCGTTATGTGATTAACACTCATAGTTCACATCGCCATGTGACTAACACCCGAAGAGTTTACTAGAGTCAATAATCTAGTTCACATCGCCATGTGATTAACACCCAAGAGTTTACTAGAGTCAATAATCTAGGTCACATCACCATGTGATTAACACTCAATGAGTTGTAGGGTTTGATCATGTTATGCTTACGAGAGAAGTGTCAGTCAACGGGTCTGCAACATTCAGATCCGTGTGTTCTTCGCAGATCTCGATTTCATATTGTAGATGTTGCTACTGTGTTCCACTTGGAGCTATTCCAAATGGTTGCTCCACTATACGTATCCGGTTTGCTACTCAGAGTCATCCGGATAGGTGTTAAAGCTTGCATCGACGTAACCCTTTACGCCTAACTCTTTATCACCTCCATAACCGAGAAACATTTCCTTATTCCTAAGGACAATTTTGACCGCTGTCCAATGATCCACTCCTGGATCACTCTTGTACCCCCTTGCCAGATGCGTGGCAAGGCACATCGCGGTACACAGCATGGCATATCATATAGAGCCTATGGCTAAGGCATATGGGACGACTTTCATCCTTTCTCTTTCTTCTGCCATGGTCGAGCATCAAGTCTTAACTTCACACCTCACAACTCAGGCAAGAACTCCTTCTTTGACTGATCCATCTTGAACTCCTTCAAGATCATGTCAAGGTATGTGCTATGTGAAAGTCTTATCAGGCGTCTTGATCTATCTCTATAGATCTTGATACCCAACATGTAAGCAGTTTTACATAGGTCTTCCTTTGAAAAACTCCATTCAAACAACCCTTTATGCTTTCTAGCAATTCTACATCATTTCCAATCAATAATATGTCATCCATATATACCTATCAGAAATGTTGTAGTGCTCCCACTCACTTTCTTGCAAATACAAGTTTCTTGCAAACTTTGTATAAACCCAAATGCTTTGATCGCCTCATCAAAGCGTATGTTCCAACTCCGAGATGCTTGCTCCAGTCCATAGAAGGATCGCTGGAGTTTGCATACCTTTTAGCATCCTTAGGATTGATAAAAACCTTTTGGTTGTATCACATGCAGCCTTTCCTCACGGAGACCATCAAGGAAACTTTGTTTTGACATCCATCTGCCAGATTTCGTAAATGAAATGCAGCAACTGCTAACATAGTTCAAACAGACTTTAGCATCGCTATGATTGAGAGAGTCTCATCATAGCCAACTCCTTGAACTTGTCGGGAACTTCTTTGAGACAAGTTGAGCATCACAAATGGTGACATTACCATCAGCGTCTGTCTTCTTCTTAAATATCCATTTATTCTCAATGGCTTGCCGATCATCGGGAAAGTCCACCAAAGTCCATACTTTGTTCTCATACATGGATCCTATCTCGGATTTCATGGCTTCCACCCACTTGTTGGAATCTGGGCCCACCATCGCTTCTTCATAGCTCATAGGTTCATCGTTGTCCAACAACATGACCTTTAAGACAGGGTTACCACTCAGAAGTTGTACACACCCTTGTCGACCTATGATGTTTGATAGTAATTTGATATGAAGCTTCATGATCATCATCATTAGCTTTCTCCTCAACTGACGTAAGTGCCACAGAAACATCTTTCTGTGATGCGCTATTCTCTGGTTGAAGTGATGGTTCAACAACCTCATCAAGTTCTATCTTCCTCCCACTCAATTCTTTCGAGAGAAACTCTTTCTCGAGAAAGGACCTGTTCTTAGCGACAAACACTTTGCCCTTAGATCTGAGATAGAAGGTATACCCAATCATCTTGTTTGGGTATTCTATGAAGACACAATTTTCCGCTTTGGGTTCGAGCTTTTCCGACTGAAGCCTATCAACATAAGCATCATAGCCCCAAACCTTAAGAAACAACAACTTTGGTTTCTTGCCAAACCATAGTTCATACGGTGTCGTCTCCATGGACTTAGATGGTGTCCTATTTAAAGTGAATGTAATTGTCTTTAATGCATAACCCCCAAAACAGTGGTAGATTGGTAAGAGACATCATACACCATATCCAATAAGGTTCGAATACGACGTTCGGACACACCATCATGCTATGGTGTTCCAGGCGGCGTCAACTGTGAAACGATTCCACCTTGTATTTAGTGATTGCCAAACTCATAACTCAGATACTTTCCCTTTGATCAGATCGAAGGAACTTGATCTTCTTGTTACGATGATTCTCAACTTCACTCTGAAATTGCTTGAACTTTACAAAAATTTCATACTTATGCTTCATTAAGTAAATATACCCATATTTATTCAATTCATCGGTGAAGGTGAGAAAATAACGATATCCACCGCGCGTGTCAACACTCATCGGACCGCACACATCAGCATGTATGATTTCCAACAAGTCACTTGCCCGTTCCATTGTTCCAAAGAACGGGGTTTTAGTCATCTTGCCAAAGAGGCATGGTTCACATGTGTCAAGTGATTCAAAATCAAGTGACTTCAAAAGTCCATTAGCATGGAGGTTCTTTCATGCGCTTTACACCAATATGACCTAAGCGGCAGTGCCACATGAAAGTGGTACTATCATTATCAACTCTACATCTTTTGGCATCAATGTTATGAACATGTGTATAACTACGACCGGGATTCAATAAACCATTCACATTGGGTGCATGACCATAGAAGGTATTATTCATGTAAACAGAATAACCATTATTCTCTGACTTAAATGAATAACCGTATTGCAATAAACATGATCTAATCATGTTCATGCTCAATGCAGACACCAATGCAAAAAACATTTATCTAGGTTCAACACTAATCCCGAAGGTAGAGGGAGCATGCGATGGTGATCACATCAACCTTGGAAACACTTCCAACACACATTGTCACCTCGCCCTTAGCTAGTCTTCGTTAATTCCGTAGCTTTTGTTTCGAGTTACCAATATTAGCAACTGAACCGGTATCTAATACCCAGGTGCTACTAGGAGTACTAGTAAGTTACACATCAATAACACACATATATCAAATATACTTTTGTTGAAGTTGACAGCCTTCTTATCTACCAAGTATTTGAGGCAGTTCTGCTACCAGTGACAGTTCCCCTAATAGAAGCACTTTGTCTCGGGTTTGGGTTCTTGGGTTTCTTCGCTGGAGCGGCAACTGGCTTGCCATTCAAGAAGTTTCCCTTATTTCCCTTGCCCTTCTTTGAAACCAGTGCTCTTGTTAACCATCAACACTTGATGCTCCTTCTTGATTTCTACCTTTACGGCCTTAAGCACGATGAACAGCTGCGGGATTAACTTCCCTTGCATGTTATAGTTCATCACGAAACTCTAGTAGCTTGGTGATAGCGACTGGAGAACTTTTGTCAATCACTCTCTTATCTGCAAGATTAACTCCCACTGGATTCAAGTGATTGAAGTACCCAGACATTCTGAGCACATGCTCACTAGCTGAGCTATTCTCCTCCATCTTGTAGGCAAAGGTCTTGTCAGAGGTCTCAACCTCTCAACACGGGCATGAGCCTGAAATACCAATTTCAGCTCTTGGAACATGTCATATGTTCCATGGCGTTCAAAATGCTTTTGGAGCCCCGACTCTAAGCCGTAAAGCATGGCGCACTAAACTATCAGGTAGTCATCAGAACGTGTCTACCAGATGTTCACAACATCCACAAACGACGCCAGAGGGGTTGGCGCACCGAGCGGTGCATCAAAGACAGAAGCCTTCTGTGTAGCAGCGAGGACAATCCTCAGACTACGGCCCTAGTCTGCACAATTGCTTACAATATCTTTCAGCTTAGTCTTTCTCCAGGAACGTATTAAAACAAAGAGCTAAAGCGCGAGCTATTAATCCACAACATAATTTGCAAAGACAATTTAGACTATGTTCATGATAATTAAGTTCATCTAATCAAATTATTTAATGAACTCCCACTCAGATAGACATCCCTCTAGTCATCTAAGTGATACATGATCCGAGTCAACTAGGTCGTGTCCGATCATCACGTGATACGGAATAGTCATCATCGGTGAACATCCTCATGTTGATCGTATCTTCTATATGACTCATGTTCGACCTTTCGGTCTTCCGTGTTCCGAGGCCATGTCTGTACATGCTAGGCTCATCAAGTCAACCTAAGTCTATTGCGTGTGTAAATCTGGCTTACACCTGTTGTATGTGAACGTTAGAACCTATCACACCCGATCATCACGTGGTGCTTCGGAACAGCGATCCTTCGCAACGGTGCACAGTTAGGGGGAAAACTTTATTGAAATTTTGTGAGGGGTCATCTTATTTATACTACCGTCATTCTAAGCAAATAAGATGTAAAAACATGATAAACATCACATGCAATCAAATAGTGACATGATATGGCCAACATCATTTTGCTCCTTTTGATATCCATCTTCGGAGCTCCATGATCATCATCGTCAACGGCATGACACCATGATCTCCATCATCATGTCTTCATGAAGTTGTCTCGCCAACTATTACTTCTACTACTATAGCTAACAGTTAGCAATAAAGTAAAGTAATTACATGGCATTTTCATTGACACGCATGTCATACAATAAATTAAGACAACTCCTATGGCTCCTGCCGGTTGTCATACTCATCGACATGCAAGTCGTGATTCCTATTACAAGAACATGATCAATCTCATACATCACATATATCATTCATCACATCCTTTTGGCCATATCACATCACATAGCATACCCGCAAAAACAAGTTAGACGTCCTCTAATTGTTGTTGCATGTTTTTACGTGGCTGCTATGGGTTTCTAGCAAGAACGTTTCTTACCTACGCAAAAACACAATCGTGATATGCCAATTGCTATTTACCCTTCATAAGGACCCTTTTCATCGAATCCGATCCGACTAAAGTGGGAGAGACAGACACCCGCCAGCCACCTTATGCATCAAGTGCATGTCAGTCGGTGGAACCAGTCTCACGTAAGCGTACGTGTAAGGTCGGTCCGGGTCGCTTCATCCCACAATGCCACCGGATCAAGATAAGACTAGTAACGGTAAGCAAATTGAACAAATCATCGCCCACAACTGCTTTGTGTTCTACTCGTGCATAGAATCTACGCATAGACCTAGCCCATGATGCCATTGTTGGGGAACGTAGCGATAATTCAAAAAAATTCCTATGTGTCACCAAGATCAATCTAGGAGATACTAGCAACGAGAAAGAGGGAGTGCATCTTCATACCCTTGCATATCGCTAAGTGGAAGCGTTACAAGAACCCGGTTGGTGGAGTCCTACACGCAGCGATTCAGATCACGGTCGATTCCGATGTAAGCGCCGAACAATGGCGCCTCCGCGTTCAACACACGTACATCCCGGGGACGTCTCCTCCTTCTTGATCCAGCAAGGGGAGAGGAGAAGTTGAGGGAGAACTCCGACAACACGATGGCGTGGTGGTGATGGAGCTCGTGGTTCTCCAGCAGGGCTTCGCCAAGCACTACGGAGGAGGAGGAGGTGTAGGTGTGACGCCCCCGATTCAATCATACACTAATCATACACGCAAATGTGTACGATCAAGATCAGGGACTCATGGGAAGATATCACGACACAACTCTACAAATAAAAATAAGTCATACAAGCATCATATTACAAGCCAGGGGCCTCGAGGGCTCGAATACAAGAGCTCGATCATAGACGAGTCAGCGGAAGCAACAATATCTGAGTACAGACATAAGTTAAACAAGTTTGCCTTAAGAAGGCTAGCACAAACTGGGATACAGATCGAAAGAGGCGTAGGCCTCCTGCCTGGGATCCTCCTAAACTACTCCTGGTCGTCGTCAGTGGGCTGCACGTAGTAGTAGGCACCTCCCGAGTAGTATTAGTCGTCGTCGACGGAGGCGTCGGGCTCCTGGACTCCAACGTCTGGTTGCAGAAATCGGATATAGGAAAGGGAAAAAGGGTGAGAAAAGCAACCGTGAGTACTCATCCAAAGTACTCGCAAGCAAGGAGCTACACTACATATGTATGCATTGGTATCAACTGGAATAAGGCTATCATATGTGGACTGAACTACAGAAAGCCGGAATAAGAGGGGGATAGCTAGTCCTTTCGAAGACTACGCTTCTGGTAACCTCCATCTTGCAGCATGTAGAAGAGAGTAGATTGAAGTCCTCCAAGTAGCATCGTGTAGCATAATCCTAACCGATGATCCTCCCCTCGTCGCCCTGTGAGAGAGCGATCACCGGTTGTATCTAGCACTTGGAAGGGTGTGTTTTATTAACTATCCGGTTCTAGTTGTCATAAGGTCAAGGTACAACTCCAAGTCGTCCTGTTACCGAAGACCACGGCTATTCGAATAGATTAACTTCCCTGCAGGGGTGCACCACATAACCCAACACGCTCGATCCCATTTGGCCAGACACACTTCTCCGGGTCATGCCCGGCCTCGGAAGATCAACACGTCGCAACCCCACCTAGACCAACAGAGAGGTCAGCACGTCGGTCTAAACCTAAGTGCCCAGGGGTCTGGGCCCATCGCCCTTAGCACACCTGCACGTTGCGTGGGCGGCCGGAAGCAGACCTAGCCTAACAGGCGTTCCAGTCCAATCCGGCGCGCGCCGCTTAGTTGCTGACGTCACGAAGGCTTCGGCTGATACCACGACGTCGAGTGCCCATAACTGTCCCCGCGTAGATGGTTAGTGCGTATAGGCCAGTAGCCAGACTTAGATCAAAATACCTAGATCTCGTTAAACGTGTTATTTGGAAATAACCGCGAACGCCGACCAGGGCCAGGCCCACCTCTCTCCTAGGTGGTCTCAACCTGCCCTGTCGCTCCACCACAAAGTAACAGTCGGGGGCCGTCGGGAACCCAGGCCCACCTCTACCGGGATGGAGCCACCTGCCCCTTCAGCCCCCAACTCCGAACAGTACCACAGATAATGTAACAGTGTAAAGTATATAGTATATGCCCGTGATCACCTCCCGAAGTGATCACAGTCCAGTAGTATGTCATGGCAGACGGACAAGAGTGTAGGGCCACTGATGGAACACTAGCATCCTATACTAAGCATTAGGATAGCAGGTAAAGGTAACAATAGTAGTAGCAAGGATAGGCTATGCATCAGAATAGGATTAACGGAAAGGAGTAACATGCTACACTACTCTAATGCAAGCAGTATAGAGAAGACTAGGCGATATCTGGTGATCAAAAGGGGGGGGGGCTTGCCTGGTTGCTCTGGCAAGAAGGGTCGTCAACACCGTAGTCGACAACAGGGGTACCGACAGCGCTCTTGGGGTCTACCGGCAGCGCTCTCGGGGTCTACCGGAAAGAAGTAACGGAGGGGAACACAATAAATAACAGTGCAATCAAAGCATCACAAGGCATAACAGGACAATACGTGGTGCTAGGGGTGCCCTAACGCGGTATGAGGTGGTACCGACGAAGGGGGGAAACATCCGGGAAAATATCCCCGGGGTTTCGCGTTTTCGGACAGATGATTTGGAGGGGGAAATTTGCGTGTTCGCTATGCTAGGGATGCATGGTGGACGAACGGACCGCGTATTCAGATTCGTCTCGTCGTTCTGAGCAACTTTCATGTACAAAGTTTTTTCATCCGAGCTACGGTTTATTTTATATTAATTTCAAAAGATTTAAAATGATTTTCTAATTTCTGGATTTAATTTAATTCGAAATTAAATTTGTATTTAGATGCTATGGGTACACAGGAAGTGTACCCAGAGTGTGTCTAAGGGGCTGACAGGTGGGGCCCTGGTCAAATGTCCAGTCAGCGTTTGACTGGACCGTTGACTGGTCAAAAGGGCCCATGGGACCCGCATGTCATTGATACATGTTTTACTAAACAACATTTGATTAACTAGTCTGGTTGATTAGGTTATTAAGCAGGTTATTTAAGTTAACTAATTAACTTACTAATTAATTAATTAATTAATTAACAATTATTATTTAATTAATCCTTTTTTTGTTTTATTTTTGGGCGTGGGCCCCATCTGTCATAGCCACAGCGGGCCTATCGGGCGACGGGTTACGCGCGCGGGCGACGAGCGCTGGGGGGCTGCGGGGCGCCCGAACTGGACGCGGTCGCGGCGAGGCGCCGGCGGCCACCGCCGCGAGTGGTCGCAGCCGCCAGGGAAGGGGAGCAGCGGCTGAAGGCGGGGAGAGGCCACTGCAGGCCGACGCGGCAGCGGGGGTGCGGTGGCTGGAGCAGCGCCGGAGCGAGAGGGGGGCTGCGGGCGCGTGGTCCGGCAAAGCCACCGCAGCGCCGGAGAGACGGGGCCACGCGCGCGGCAAGCGGCGAGCAAAAACCGGAGCACGGAGTCAGGTGAGGCCTAGGCGAGGGGCGCGACGGAAGGGATGGCCCTGGGTCGCGGTCCGGCGCAGGGGAGACGGGTGCGGAGCACGTCTGCAGCTGTGAGGTGGGGCGCGGGCACGCGCACGAAGGGCAGAGAGTGCGGCCTGCTGGCGCGTTCGACGCGAGCGTAGCGCGAGCAACGCGCGGGGCTTGGCCCGTGCACTGGCGCGGTCGGGCACGGCGTATGGCGTCTGACAGGGGGAGAGGGGAGTACGAGGAAAGGGGAGGTGCTCACGGCGGGGGCCGTAGGGGAATGGCAGCGGGCTCGACGGAGGCCTTCGGGGAGGAGGTCGATGATGCGAGCGGTCTGGCGAGGAGGAGGTTGACGGGGAGGGCGCAGGTCCGGCGAGGGGTGGAGGCAGAAGAGCTCCGGTGGGGTTGCCCCGGCGAACGATGACGGCGGGGTGGTTCTCCTTGCGACGGCGGTTGGCGATGGTGACGGCGAAGGGTCGCGGCAACGGGGGTCGGGGAGCCGTTTCCCTCGATCCAGATCGGGGGGCAGAGGAGGAGTGGGACGAGGGAGAGGGAGTAGGGACGAGTGGGAGTAGTGGGGGGGTTAGCGGCGCTAGGGTTCCAGGGGCGTGGGGTTAAGTGAGTGAGGGGGGCGGCTGGGCCGGCCTGGTGGGCTGAGCCGACTGGGCCGTGGCCCAGTTGGGGGGGGGGTTCCTTTTTATTTGTTTTGTTTTATTTCCACTTTTTTTTCAGTTATATTTTAGTTACACTTTATTTTCAGTTTAGTAAAATATGACAATAGCTCTGAAAATAGTGTTTCAAAATAACTCACTAACCTAAAAGTTTATACCTCAAAATAAAATAGTTCATCATTTTATAAAATACCAAAGGCGCATATTCAATCGTTTCAACTACCGTTTTAATCATTTTAGAGTATTAAAACATTTTATAAAAGTGGGTCTTCTTCGCCACAATTAACTTTGTATTACTTGGCACAACTCGGACATTTTAGTTTTAAGTTTGAAAACTTTTGTTGTTTGCCTCTATTTTGAATTTGAATTTGAATCGGTTCGAACTAACGCGAGATTAGCAACAGTAATCGAGGTGACGTGGCATCATTAGCAAAGGTTACTATAGCTTGATTATCCGGGCGTCACAGTAGGAGAGGGGGAGGGGCTGTGCCAGGGGAAGGGTGTGGCTGCCCTCTCTCTCCCTCACTATATATAGGGGGAAGGGGGGTGGAGGAGGCACCCTAGGGTTCCCTAGGGGAGGGGCGGCGGCCACAGGGGAAACCCTAGATGGGTTTGGGCGCCCCCACCCCTTGGAAACTTGCCCCCCAAGCCGGGAGGGGTGGCTGCCCTAGGGGAGGCGCCCCCACCTCTCCAAGTTAAGTGAGATTGGGTGGGAGGGGCGCTCAGCCCCTCAGTGGGCTGATGTGCCCCCTCCTTGGCCCATAAGGCCCCCCAACGCTTGCCGGGGCCTCCGAAACCCCTTTCGGACACGCTGATCGTCACCCAGTACCCCCGGAATAATTCCGGACTCCAATACCCTTCATCCAATATATCAATCTTCACCTCCGGACCATTCCGGAACTCCTCGTCACGTCCGGGATCTTATCTGGGACTCCGAACAACCCTCGGTAACCACATACTATTTCCCATAACAACTCTAGCGTCACCGAACTTTAAGTGTGTAGACCCTACGGGTTCGGGAACCATGCAGACATGACCGAGACATCTCTCCGGCCAATAACCAATAGAGGGATCTGGATACCCATATTGGCTCCCACATGTTCCACGATGATCTCATCGGATGAACCACGAAGTCGGGGATTCAATCAATCCCGTATACAATTCCCTTTGTCTATCGATATGTTACTTGCCCGAGATTCGATCGTCGGTATCCTCATACCTCGTTCAATCTCGTTACCGGCAAGTCTCTTTACTCGTTTCGTAACACATGATCCCGTGACCAACTCCTTAGTCACATTGAGCTCATTATGATGATGCATTACCTAGTGGGCCCAGACATACCTCTCCGTCATACGGAGTGACAAATCTCAGTCTCGATTCGTGCCAACCCAACAGACACTTTCGGAGATACCTATAGTGCACCTTTATAGCCACTCAGTTACGTTGTGACGTTTGGTACACCCAAAGCATTCCTACGGTATCCGGGAGTTGCACAATCTCATGGTCTTAGGAAATGATACTTGACATTAGAAAAACTTTAGCAAACGAACTTCACGATCTTGTGCTACGCTTAAGATTGGGTCTTGTCCATCACATCATTCTCCTAATGATGTGATCCCGTTATCAATGACATCCAATGTCCATGGTCAGGAAACCATAACCATCTATTGATCAACGAGCTAGTCAACTAGAGGCTTACTAGGGATATATTACGATCTATGTATTCACACATGTATTACGGTTTTCGGTTAATACAGTTATAGCATGAACAATAGACAATTATCATGAACAAAGAAATATAATAATAACCATTTTATTATTGCCTCTAGGGCATATTTCCAACATCTTCCTTTTTATATGACATAGAATAAATATAAGGGTCGGGTGGGTTGTTTGGAAAAGAAAGAAAGACTCTGGCGACACGGGAGGCGACTAGGGTTACGCCCGCGCTGCCACTCCTAGCCCCCTTATCTTCCTCGCCGCCACCAGAGGAGGTTGCCAGGCAAGCCCGTGCGGTCGCCGACGAAGGTGGCGGCGGGGATTTCGTCGCTCCGGGCTCGGCGGAGGGCTTTGGGATCTAGGGCGGCGACCCTGCTTGGAGAGGCGACGCCATCTTTGTGGCTGATGGTGCTCATGGGAGAGGGTCGGCGTCCTCAACGACGATGACAGGCGCAGTTCGTGGCTAGCGGTCTGCTCAGGCGGTTCTCCTAGCGTCAAGTATGAAGTTTCCCGTCTGGTCACTTCCTGTCAGATCTCATGCCGGTAATCTTGAATCACCGGGCTAATGGTGGCTGGGCACGCTGGTGTGAGTTGCGTTCGGGAGCAATCCTTTGGTGGCTTGGCCATCCACGTCGGTGAAACAGCCCGCAGACACTGCTTCCCTCCTTGGAGGCACAGACGAGATCCCTTCTCCCCACCCCTCTTCCTTGACCCAAGGTTAATTCCTGTTATTCCTTGCGGATGCGGCGGCGGCGGTGCTCGGTGTCATTACCTCCATGGGGGCGCCATTTGGCTAGGAGAGGCTGGTGTGTGGTGCCATGTGGTTAATTCCGTCTCCTGACCTCCCTCCCAGACGGAAGTCCAAAATCCACGTGATTGCGCGACGGCGATGCCTTGCGCGTCGTACCCTTCATGAAGGAGCCGTCTGGGGAGGCTTGGGTGTTCGGGAGAGGGTTGTTCTGGCGGTGGGATCCGAGTGGCAAGGGGAGGTGGCGGTGGTGCGGAGGTTCGTAGGTGGAGCGGCGTGTCATCTACCGCGTGAAGACGATGAGTATTGGCGGCATGATGCAGCTGGATCTCGACGATAGAGGTGTCTAGATGGACGACGCAGGGCGGTGGCGCTGTTTGGCGTCGTGGCGGCGTCGATGGCGGGCGGGGCAAAGTCGATGCGTCAATACCTTCTGTGAAGATGGATCGGTGAAAGATGGTGGTGATGACCCATGAGAGTGCGTCAGACCGGTTTATGCCCCACACCTGTATGTGGCTTGGTTCGGGCCTCCAGTTTTAGCTGTTAGGCTTAGGTGAGTGGTCTGGGTATTCGGCTCAGACTGATTGCATCCCTTCATCAATTGGACACGAGTAGCGAGAGATGTTGCGAAGATGACAGATTTAGACGCATTGATGTATTATTTTGTAAGGTCTTTGTGAATAATTATTAAAATAGCTGCATGTATCTCCCAGACGTAGAGGTGAAGTCATCCTCCTTTAAAAATAATAATAATAATAATAAACTATGAGAAGAGAGCGAATCCGCGTATGCTTTGCTTTGGTGATACTTAGCCGACCGAGGAGGCAAGCACACTGGATTAGATTCCGGAAACGGGTTAAAGAAGGCACTAATATGCCCCAAGCAAAGCAAAAGCTGAGAGGTTCAAAGCCAAAGTGAAAGAAAAAGCCCAACCACAAGCGAGCTAACAACCATCACTCTTTAGCCTTTTCTCCATTGTTGAGGCAAAGAAAGAAGCTAGTAGTTCTCAGTATCATTGCCATCGCACATTTGCACTGCGTCACTCAACTCCAGTGACATGGAGATGCGTCTCCACCTCCATGTGCTGGCGATCCTCATGATCATCTCGGCGCGGCCTCCCTCCGTCGCTGGCGGGCTCTGCCGCGACAGCTGCGGCGACGTCCCGGTGCGCTACCCGCTGGGCATCGACGACGGCTGCGGCAGCCCGTACTACCGCAGCATGCTGACCTGCGCCGACAACACCACGCTCCGCCTCCGCACCCCATCCGGCACGTACCCGGTGTCCGGCGCCGACTACGCGGACCCGCACCTGGTGGTGACGGACCCGTCCATGTGGACCTGCGCGCGGCCCTTCACCGCCGTCCACGCCGCGCCCTTCAGCCTGGACACCAGCACCCGCTTCTCGCTGTCCCCGAGGAACGACCACCTCTTCTTCAACTGCGACGAGGAGCGGGTCATCGTGGCGCCGCGGCCGGCCATCTGCGACCGGTACCCGGACCGGTGCGACTCGGCGTGCGACAGCGCCGGGTACCTGTGCCGGAACCTGCCGGGCTGCCGCGGCGCGCTGGAGGAAGGCAACATGAGCTGCTGCGCGTACCGGCCCCGCGCGGCGGAGTCGCTGAGGGCCATGCTGCGGCACTGCGAGGCCTACACCACCGTGTACTGGCGCGCGGTGGGCGACAAGTTCCCGCCCTACGACCAGGTGCCGGACTACGGCGTCCGGGTGGACTTCGAGATCCCCGTCACCACGCGGTGCCTGCAGTGCCAGGACCGGCGCCGCGGCGCCAACGGCACCTGCGGCTTCGACCCCGCCACCAGGGACTTCGTCTGCATCTGCGACGGCGGCCGGAACTCCACCACGGACTGTGCAGGTGCGCCCTCTCTGCTCTGGCTCTCTTTGGTAACGGCATTTGGAGACGTTCAATTTAAAAGCATAGGTTTCTGTAATTCTCAACGCCAGGATCTGCGTAAAACCAAAATTATGCGTGCCAAACCCCGACTTTTAATGGGGCATACCGGCCTGACCAATTGATCATGTTTTCATACACAGATGGCCGCGTCACAGGGCATGGAGCATCAGCCGGAGTTGTAGCTGGTGCGAACTGAGAACCACTACCAAAAACCTCACTCGCACTTTCGATTATTTGAAGAAGCAATTTCGTTAATTCTGGCCATTTTTGCTATGCAGCAACCGTCGTGTTCTCAATTTCGGCAGCGATCGGCATCGGGGGGCTCGTGATGTACATACGCAAGATGAGATCGAGCAAAGTGGTCACCTGCGGCGTCCAGAGTAACGAAAACAGATTCTTCTGAGCCGACCT